>NW_025335408.1:320352-378412 GCF_004798865.1 Varanus komodoensis | reverse complement strand
TGTAGAGGTGACAAATAGATTTAAGGAATTAGATCTGATAGACAGAGTGTCTGAAGAACTATGGACGGAGGTTCGCAACATTGTACAAGAGGTAGCAACTAAACCCACCCAAAGAAAAAGAAATGCAGGAAAGCAAAATGGCTGTCTGAGGAAGCATTACAAATAGCTGAGGAAAGAAGTGAAAGGCAAGGGAGAAAGATACACCCAACTGAATGCAGAATTCCAGAGAACAGCTAGAAGAGATAAGAATGCCTTCTTAAATGAACAGTGCAAAAAAATAGAAGAAAACAATAGAATAGGGAGGACCAGAGATCTCTTCAAGAATATTGCACAATCCCTGAAGTTAGGTCTCATGTATGCATAAACAGCCATTATATTTTGCTAACCTGTATGTATTTGTAGGCATTTTCTGTTAGACATGGAACATAGGCATGTTCTGCACTCTGATGGTAGTTTAAGACATAAAAGTTTTAGTCCCATGCAGATTTAGACAGAAAAGGGCCTACAACTTCCATTATACTGGCTGGGGCATGCTGGAAGCAAAAGACCCCCTATCTCTCTAAAATTACATAGAACTGTGCCAAATTCCTCTCCAAATTCATTTTAAGCTGTTGGTTCAACTAGTTTTGATCAGTCAGCATTTCTTCCATTCTTTTTCTGGCTTTTGCTATGTTGTGACCTGGAAGTGAAATGCATTTAATTTTATGAACTACAGACTCCACTGGTGGTAGCTATCCTGTAATTTTATTTATTTATTTGCTTTATTCCACTTCTATGCAGCCTCATAACCCAAAGGTGCTTTGGGTAGCTTACAATTGCTGAAAACATGTACTATGTTCCTTAGTTTTATGGAGTTTGAAGCCAAAGTGCTTCTGGCCCATGTGGTGTATAAAGTGGTACATACACTTGCTTCAGCTGTTCTGCCTATGAGTAGCTACATGCATTTGTACATTCCTTTCTGCATGTGCAGACAGCTCTAGGGATGATCTATGGAGGTAGTGTGTGTTGCTGTTTGTTCCGGGACTAGTTAAAACCTAAGTCCAGAAAACTCATTTCTATTATTTTGAAAGTATTAGATTCACTTCATAATTAAACATTGATTTTTTCCCCTAATATTGCAGGCAAGACTGTGCCATAATAAATGAAGGGTGCTGTTATTACTACTCTAACCATCCAATGCGGTATGGCATTGCTTCAGGAGTTCTAGATTTATAATGTCCATCTGTATCTTTTATCAATGTTTGTGCTATAATGCACAATAATATGTATGTTTCAACACGAAAAGGTCCTACAGTTCTAAATATGCCTCAGCCAGTTATCAGAAGGCAGAGTTCTACATTCAATAGAGGGAAATATGCCTGTTTTATGTTTATATTGAAACCACACGCTATAAGAATAGCTTCATGGCTATAAAACAAAGCTGGGGCATGGCTGCTTTCACTGTGGCATCTTTCCAGATTAGATATGATCCAGATGAAGTTGCTCCCCAAAATCACAGAAAATTCAGTTTGTCAGACTAAAATGTCTAAATCAAATTTATAATGAGATCACGCAAAGGCTTTGCTCAGATTTCAGCACTAAACCATGGTTTGATGTTATCTGAGAACATGGCTAGTGTCCCCTTTTCTGTATACATACCCCTTTTACTCTTCGTTAAATTTAAAAAAATATTTTATTCTTACTATGGAAAATCTGGAATTCAAATGGGTTCAAGTCACATTGTTACCATGCAATATATGCAAGATTGTCAACACCATGAAGGTGCAAAATATTTTCTTTGGGGCCAAAAAGGTAATGATTGGGGCCAAATCATTCAACCAGTGACCCTCTGAGTCAAAACTTGGTAGAAATACCTTTGGCAGCAGTTAAAGCCATGAGTTTTCTTGACTATGTCTCATAAGCTTTGCACATGGGCATCCCGCAGTGTTTGTCATTCTTCCTGGCACAACTCTGCCAGCTCTGTCAAGTTGGAATGGGAACTGTTGATGATCAGTAACTTTCAGGTCTTGTCACGAATTTGCAATCAGATCAAGCTCTGGGCTTTGACTGAACCAATCTAAGACATTCAGGTTCTTGTTTTTAAATCACCTCAGTGTTACTTTTGCTCCGTGATTGTCCTACTGCAAGATGAATCTCAGGTCCAGTGCAGATTCAACCAGGTTTTCTGCTAGAATTGCCCTCTATTTTGCTTCTTCCATCTTGCCCTCAGTTCTAACCAGTAGCCCAGTTCCTGCTGAGGAAAAGACCCCCACTACAGAAAGCTGCCTGCACCACACTTCACTGTGGGGAAGGTGTTCTCAGGGCAAGAACAGTTGGTTTTGCACCTCACACCTCACACCTGAACCATAACCATTGACCTCTTGATGGCATCTCTGATTAATGCTCTGCTTACCTGGTTGCTAAGCACTGGAAGATTATCTAGGCAAAATCACAAGGATTTTTTCCCCACTTTGTAATGAATTTCATGGTGCTGTGGGGGAGTGTTCCTAGCTGTAGCTATTTTATAACCCAACTTTGATTGGTGCTTCTGCACAACATTATCCAGGAATTACTTTTATGGCACTCTGCTCTTCATGAATTTGCTCAGATATTCAGCAAACTCTGGACCCTTTCAGGAACAGGTGTGTATAACAAGTGTATATAAGGTGAGATCATGTAGCACAGGTGGATGCCATCCAGCTACTTACAGTATGTGACTTCTGGAGGCTGTGGGTTGCCCTGATGCTTGTTTGAGCATGCCACAGTAAAGCAGGTGAATACGTATGCGACCAGCAAGTGCCAGCTTGTTTTTGTTTGCTTAACTTTCGTTCCCCACTGAAAATAATTTGCACATTCACAGTACCTAGTATCTTGTCATCAAGTCGTAACAATGTCAATTAAATCAATTTCAGTTCCAGATTGTAACACTAGAAAACTGAAAAGTTAAAGGGGACATGTATACTTCTGCAAGGCACTGTAGTTTAATGTCAGCAAATTTTAAAACATGTCTCCTGGTTTTGATGCTTTGCTGTTCGAAATTGAACATGTTTGTTCCAGGGAAATACTTTTGGAATCATTCAAGCAATTTCATATTTTTAAGCAGTTGGTACTGCTTTAACTGAGAGATTTTCTTGTATGTTCAGCTAATTAACCTTTGCTACAACTTGTTTCAGAAACCATAAAAACAAGCTACAGTTTACGTGTGGTGACAAAATCTGTTCCACGAGAAATGCATATGTCAGAGATCTTTCAGGAAAGAGTATGCATTGTCAAGAGGATGAGAAACACTTGAAAGGTTCTGGTCCAGGTCGGCAAAATGAGCGTTTGGAAAGAGAAGATCATCTCTCTGGTCATAAACAGTATTCCTTGGGTGATAATGGGTGATAATACACGGATCTGCAATGGAGAAATATACCTCATTACAGAGGCATGTGTTGTTCAGAATAATTGATTGGCTTCATCTTTTTTGAATGAAAACTCTTCGTCATCCAGATGAACGCGAAAGGCAAAGTACATTTCCAGATGCTTGTTCAAGTCCTTCAAAAGTAGCTTTGGTAAGAAAATCTTTTAAGTAGCACTATGGACAGTACTTTATGTGGCATGTTTTTTTCTCACTTAGCAGAATATATAATAATTTTGTCTCACTTCCCATCCAGACACTGAACAGAACCCAGTTTTCTTAGTTTCTAAAAGGAAGTTGTATCGTTTGCCTGTTGGGAGGTTTGGGCCTTTTTTCTACCTAAACATCTTAGGGTTGTATCTTAAAAGTTATCAGCTGATCCCTTGTTCGTAAAATAATAGATAAAATGAGCATTAGACTGTGATCCAGAAGCAAGCATAATGAGATAAATGGGAGTAATTGCACTTTCGCATCTTCTCTTTGAAAAAGTAGCTGTGACATAACTACATAGTACTACAAACAGGAGAATTCCCCAGCTAACCATGCTCCCAGCCAACTGGATTACTTGGCGTCTCAGCTCCAAGGCTCTCTGGCTGTGGAACTTGGACTCTCCTGGCATGCAATGAAGCTTCCTGGCTGCACCTGAGAGGTCAATCAACCCCAGAGAAGGCTAAAGGCCCATGGCTGGAGTGGAAAGCAGGGAGGTTGGGGCTGATAGCTTATGTTCTATCTAAACAGTGCCCCAGCCTCCTCCTCTTCCCCATTGCAGTGCTTCACCCACCCATCTGGGTGGAATACAGGGCGTGAGGTGGAGGCCGACAGAAATGGGCATGTGTCTCCCACCCTGCATGTAAACCTCTCTGTTCTTAGTCTTTTGTGTCTCAGTCGTGGATGACAAAGGTTGTGCCCTTATATAATCTTTTCTGCATCTTTTTAAGAACTATGACCTAGTGTAGCTCTATTGCAAGCTTTCAGCTTGCTAGAAATTGGAGGGAATATGGGAATTATACAAAAGCTGGGAATGATGGTTAGATGCTACAAAACGGCCACCTTTCCTTTACTCCTTCCCTCAAACATACATACCGCTGCTACAAAATATGTGGCAGTATGTAATGATACCAAAAATTTCCTGGTCCCATGTGAAGAAGCTGATGGACTGGAACTTTGAAGCATGATGACAGCATAGGATAAATGTCCCAAGGCAAGATGTTAGGATCTTGCTTTTGGCCTAATTTAAGTCTATTTGCTGGGTTGCAGTGAGGGCATATCAAAGTATTTTATGGTCACATAAATACATTTTTCACAGTATCGCAAGTTAATACACGATTACATGTGTGTATGGTTCTCTTTCACAGATAGCAGAAGATAACCAAAGTTCTCCCCTTGGAACAACTAGTCTTCAGAGGATGACACTGGAAAGTGAATTTCCAAAGAAACTTTTCCAATCATAACAAGTATATTATTTGGTTGGTTCTTTATGCACTGTTTTTCTTCTTTTACATTTAATTTCAAATATTTTAGTAGAAAAATATATTTTAGCTCTAGAGCTTGGCTTTTTCTAGTAATCATTGATTTTAAAGACTTGCTTTTTAACAGGGCATTTTAATTTGTATAAATTAATTTGTATATTTTTATACTTATTTGTATAAAAATAAGTATCTAGTAATTCAGTTTTGCCATACTCTGGTTTCATTTCTGCATCATTGCCTGGAAGTGCAATACTTCAGGAAATACTTTTTGATATTTGTCTTTACTTCTATAAGTAAAATGATAGATAATACCAGCTAACCCTGATCCAAAGACATTATTAATTTCATTTCTATACTGTCTAGAGCAAAGCTCTCTGGGTTGTTCACAAATGTTTTTTTATTTATTAAAAGCTTTTCTAGCCCATCCCCTAGAAATGTCTCCGGGACAGCTTACAAAAACGTTCATGCCACATTTAAGACACCCATCCAGATCCCACCCTGCTTATCTTCCAAGATTAGGCAGGATCAGGCACTACAGGCTATATGGAAGAAATGCATACAGAGACTTTACAAAATGGCTAATGTTATCTTGATCTGGTTGGGACAAATTTAATCTGGCCTTTTGCATTGTTGAACTCAAGCTTCTAAGTCTCTCCAAATTTTGCACACATTTGAATGAAAATATAAATTGCATTAAAGGTCATGGTAGATCATTTTATTGTATTTGAAGCTCTAATCTGTAAAAGTACATAGAGAACTTCCCTCAAGATTTTGTTGAGGTCAAAGACAAAGTATGTCTTGCACAACTCAGAAAGCTAATGTTAATTCTTGCATTTGCACTTTGCTGAAGTTTGGCCAATTTCCCACTTCCTCTAACCTTAGCAGCTTCCCATTCTTCCACAGGATTCTCTAGTGACAGGAAAAAAATGCTTCTGTTTGGAGTTCGTAGGATCCAAGCCACCGTCTTTAAATCACTGTTTATTTTAGTTTATTTTTTACATTATCCATACAAATTTTGTAACAGTTTGAGTTCCCAGAAACCATACATAGACAATAAATATCATGCTATTAAAGTATTAAATTTGTACAAAAATACTTTAGTTTAATACTCATTTGTTTCAAATAAAAATACATATTAAGTGGTTCATGATCTGCTTCAATATTATTTTGAATGAATTTTCTCTGGCAGTGCTGAAATATGAATAAAACATTTCATGTTTATGCATAGGGTAGGAAAGCTTGCTATGGGGATAGCATTGTGGATATTTTAACAATGAAAATTGATAAAAATGAAAAGAGATGGAGACTCTACATTTATAATAGACAAATCCAGTGTCCTTCCAGTCACCAAGTTACATTAATTACCATGACAATACAGTAAACAAACCAAAGCAGCTGCTGGTGAGCCTAAAAAGCAATTGGCAGCATTTTATTGCTTTGAATGGAAAACAGGACAGAATTTGGGAAGGAGTGAGTATGTGTGTGCACAAATCTATTTACAGTTTTAGAATTAGTTGCCCAAAATGGTAAAGTTCAATGAGAGAGATTCAACAAAGCTATTTTTAAATAGGTACTTTAAACCAATCTGCATACCATTTAATTTAATTTTTAAAAAAGAATCCCGTGTAGCTATACAAGTTAGCTTGCATGTGCCCTAAACTGGGTAGTTCATACGGTTTTGCATCAGTTTTCCTTTGCTACTGAAGTTCAAAATTTAAAAAAAGATCTTACTTTAACATTTGTGTTATAAAAAAGGTATTTTCAACATCACTAAAACTTGTTTTTATTTTTAAAACCAGCAATTCATCAGAAGTTCCAAATGCCTAAAAGTCAGAAGTTCATACAGGGTGCAAGACATATCCTGTTCAGTACATCGTTGCATAGGGAATAATATAATTCCTAATAAAATCATACTACAGCAGGGCAGTAAACCTTACCCCTTTTACACTTCAGTTTCTTTTGTGTACTTTTGCTAAATTAGTTGTAAAACCACATCGTTTTTGTCTCTTCCCCCTTTCCTTACTTGCAGAGGCACCAGAAGTAAAAGTCATTAAAAAGTAACTGCTATGACATACTAATCTTCTTCATACAGCAGAAATATTTCAAGATTCCTTTGCTCAGTTATCAGCTGGTGTTTGAATAAATTCAGTTCTGAAAATCAAATGCCCTATTCTAATGATGTAAATTGGGAAGGGGCCATTAAAATAAATGAACATGCCATCTTCCATTTAAATATTTCTCTAATTAATCAGCTATTTTCAGCATTACTTTTCTCTTGCATTTTAAGGTCAGCTTGGAATGGCACTGTTTGTGGTCTCAGAAAGCAAGAACAGAACAGAACGCCCCTTTGGGAACTGGGTAGCATATAATGACCCTTGAGACTCCCCTGTGCTTCTTAATGCCACATATAAAAGCTGTATCTCCAGTGTATCAGCAATCTGAAAGAGATTTAGCACCATTTAAAATGTCTTGCACTCATACAGTTTTTGGCTATAAAGTGTTCGTAGGATCCCGTTTCATCTCTGAACAACTGTTGTGTCCACTTTGTTGAAGAAAGGCATTGTTCTGATCACTCCATTCCCCAGCTGAGAAAGGCTGTTGGTCTGAGCTCACCTTTTGAGAGGCTAGAGGGTTTCTACTAATAACTAGTTCTAGTTTATTGCCAGATTCCGCTATAAGGGGCACAACTAGACAGCAGTCAAAGTCTCTTGTGCGAACGTGATTCACCTGAAAGGTAAAAATCTTTGTTTTACACCAGCCAATGAAGAAAAACAATACATTCCGCCTAAGTGTCCCTTAGCCCACCCTGGTACCCTCCCCATATGTGTTGGAGTGCAACTTGGGAATTATGGGAGTTCCACACGGAAGGCTACCTTAGGATGAACTCCGGCAGCATCTATCCCACCATGCTCAGTGTGTCAACAAGACCCATCTCTAGTGCAATGGGGTTTAACTTTTTTTTTTGTAAAGGAGCTGTAAATGAGCATAAATGCTTGTTTCTAAAACAGGAGAGATTAGTGGAGTTTGCAGAAGGGAGCTGTCCTGTCCTGGAACCAAGTATTTCTGCTTGTTTCCAGAGTTTCTTTACAAAGTATTTACATCCTGTTGTACTAGTGATGGGTCCTGATGGTACAATAAGGATCAGGAGAGCAGCAATACTGCTCCCTCTCTCGCATTAGGACCAAGGAGCTTATCATAAAGAGTTTAAACTGAAGAAGGAAATATTTGCAAAAGTGTATCGGTAAATCACATTTAAATATTAGCAGTAAAGAACAATTTGCAGCTTGTTTACTCAGAAGTTGTTTCATGTACAGCAAATGAGCACAGGGTTTTAGCTATGTTAAGCCAGCACTCATTTAGCTAGCTTAGATTACATTCTGTTCTCTTTTAGTTGGGATGGTGAATATCTTTCACAGTATGTTGAAAGATTCACATAAAAGGTGAATTAGGAAGCAGAACCAAAGTTACACAGCAAACTTCAAACAGGATTTCTCCTAATGTCTGAATGCTGAGTTTAACTCTCTAAGCATTCTTTCGCTTGATAAAAACCACACACTGTATTCAGGCTTTGCTGTGTTAGTTTGGTTGCCAATGTTAAAAGTTTCAACTCTACCTGTAGTAGTCTATCATATGGCTTCAAACCACCCACATCTCCAGGTCCAGCTGGCCGAATATTTTTAACATAAACTCCTTTTTCCAGTAAACCATCTGAGACACTGAACCCAAAATCTTCCATATCAGAATCCTTGTATAAAGTTACCTATGGAAGTGAAGGAAAAAAATGTTCATGATGGCATTCAAAACTGTATTTTTTCTGGCTGTCCATATTTTCATTCAGATATTTACAGTATCTTGAGCTGTGATATCATGTTGCTTTTCAGCATTTTTAAGGACATCTGCTGTTACATCTTTTAATAGAACTGTTTCCCATACTCATTGTGTGTGTCTTGCATTTTGTAAAAAAACATGGAGAGAGATATTTGGGAGGTGTTTTACATTACATTGTAGACAAGCACTATGCTTATCCAGATCAGGACAGCCATACTGCACTTAACAGATATACAGAAGGTTTTTGCTTCTGTGCATGGCCCCTCCCTCAGCATAAAGTGATGAGCCAATGACTGGGTATATTTGTCACAGCAAACAGCCTTGTGCATTTTCTACATACTTTGCATGAAGGATAACATGGTTCCCTGGGCAATGTGGCACCCTTGCTCCACACTCGGCCTTCCTGCTCTCACCATGCATTCCAGCAGCCCTGGAAAGCAAAACCTCCTTCCTTACTCTATTTCTTCCTAAGGACTATGGCAGCCTCTTCCTCACTGGTCCACTGAGCTTCTGAGGTGAGTTCTCCCGCTTCCCCCTCCCCACTATACTGGCACCTCTGCAATGCTTTCTAGCTCCTGCAGTCCCCAAAAGAATTTGTCTGAACTCACAATAAATGCTTGTGATGCAATTTTACTCTTCTGCCGCTGCACACCTGTTTTCTCCATTTCCAAAAGTAAACCAATAGGAATAAAGCAATGACTACATGTGTTAGGGAGCTGAGGTTAGCAGAGAACTGATGGCTGAGCTTTTTATTCTGCTTTTAATGTAGCCAATGAAACAAACTTCACTCAGTATCTCCACAGCTGTAGGGCACAATTCTTCTTCCCCTTTCTCCATTTTCTACTCTTCACAGTATGTATCAGATAAAAAATAATCTGAAACTTTTGCATTGTTCTTTGAAACAACTACATGACATTATTGTAAATCAGGCATGTGTGAATAAAAAGCTACATTTGTATTTGCTGATACTGCTTTGCCACACTCAGATTCTTTCAGCTAACAGAAATTTAGTCTTTATTCTGCCCAACATGGGTGTTTACTAAGAGAAAGGATAGCTCAACCAGCATAAATGTTGGAAAAATTGCAGGACTCCCTCATCACCATCTCCCAAGATCCTTAACTTTGGAATGGACAGACCCTTTTATAAATCAGCTTTGTTTCTTCTCAAGTACATTTTGAGTGGGTGAATAATCACTGGGAAATTAAGGCAGAGATGCACTGCAAAACAACCTAGGCCAGTGACTAGTGTGCTAAAAACAGATATGGCTTTGATTTCCTGTCCATGTTTGGTAAAAACATTTCACTAAGCAGGCATGTAACAAGCCCACTTTGGAAGCATTTGGGGAAGTTAGGAGTTTGTCCTACATCCACGGCAAAGCTTAAGGCCTAGAGGCACACATACCTTGTGTAATTCCACAGGAGTTGGTGACATGATTTCTTTCATCTCTTGCTTCATTTTCCGTAAAGCTACAGACTTCCTCCCCACATCTGAAGGCAATGTATTGCTCCGGGTAGTCTGGCTGTAATGTGGCCTTGAAGTGCTTCTTTCCTGAAAGCTGGCTTGCCTTCCCAGATGGCCACGATGCTGTGGGTTGTCATGGTTAAGACTCATTGTACTCCCTGACATAATTGTTGCCTGCAGCATTAATAAACAGGTTTTTATAATATATGACATTATAAACAAAAGATTGGTTCGCAAGAAAAGGCAGCATCCTCTATTCTGTTGTGATAGCCAAAATGCAGTCATTTCAAAGCACAGCAAATGGCTGGAAGGTACATGAGACAGTTTGACTGGGACTCCTGTGAAAAAGTGCTGGCCAAAAAGTTATCAGATGACATTTTGATCCAAACTGCCAAAGAAATATTCAAGTCACTATAAATCCTAAGCTCAAATGTTAGACTACAGCTGTTATGTCAGAAACAAAGCTGCAGAAATCTTTGCCGGCTAATCAAAGGTTTTTACTTAAAAGTTCTTTTAAAATAAAAAGGATTAGCCTAAAACAGAATGAAAGTGTTTATTACAGAGACATTTTTAAAGATGGGAAGTGAAAAATGCAACTCAGCAAGGATTTGCCTCCCTTGCAGAAACAGCTTCTTTGATCATGACAGGACAATAATTAAAAATGCCAAATAGGAGAGGGCATCTATAGCTTTAATAAGAACTAAGGCATGCGTGGGTGCTTTTGTATGTGTGTGTGTGGGGGGCACTTTAGTAGAATAATAAAACTGTAGCAACACACCTCAAGAACAAGACTGCTAAAGGCTACAGGTAATGTGAATTCGTATGTAACTGGAAGCTTAGCATTATATCTTCTGTTGAATGAACCCTGTTCTGGCTAGTTTTACCCTCTCCAGAAATAATACACCTTGCTGTTAGAGAGGTTTATCAGTAATAAGTGGCCACGACTAGTGGAATTGCTCACAAAAGGTTCATAAAGTATAATATCCAGATAACCCAAAATGTGAGTTTGCTTTCTATGATATACTGAAATACTGCAACAACTGGACTGGGGGCTTGCTTAGCTGGAGAACTGGGAATATTAATGTCCCTCCTGATAGGAAGAAAAAATATACTTAAAGAAAACAGAACACCTGAACTCCACACTGGAAAAGTGGAAAAAGCCACAGCAGGCAATGAAAATCCTTAGGGAATGTAATATATTTTCATTATGTGAAAATACTGTGAAAATGAAAGCTGCCTATGCAGTAAGAATCTGTTCATTAATCCACTTTCTTCATAACACACTAATTGCAAAAAGCGGTCCAGAATTGTTGTGGTCTACTTGCTTCTGTCTTTACTAAAATGCCAAGCACTTGTACAAATAAACCAACCTCAAATTAGAAACTGTATTCAGTGAAGGCAGAAAGTTAGAATGGTGTGCTTATTTTGAATAAAGGTTTATTTTCCATTAAGTTTGGTCAATATATGGGGAAGATCAGTTGTCTAGTGGCTGACCACTTGCCAAAGGTCCCAGCTTCAATCCCTGCATTTCTACATAGGCCTGGGAAAGACCCCTGCATTGGAACTAAATGTGATTTATACAGAAATCAGTAACTTATTCTTGGCTGATGTTCCATTAATTTCAATTTATCTACTTGGAGTGTGAGTAAATGTATAACTAGTCCCCTGTCTGAAACCCTGTAAAACTTGCCAATCAACACAGAGTCTGCTTGTAGACTATACTGAGCTAATGGAGCATCCTTCTGACCTGGTATAATGTAGCTTCCTGTGCCCCTAATAAATACAGGTCAAAGTGCCAATTTATAATGCTTCCTCTTATTTGGAATTAAATAAACACACTTGCATTTAACTCGTGTGAGTGTGTCCACAGTGAATTGGTGAACTACTTTTAGTTCTTGGCTTGTAGCGTTTCAGCATTTCCTACTTCTTGTGAAATTAATATAAGAACATCTCAATCAAAGAAAAGCATACTTTGAGAGGGGTGCAAGGATGGCTGGACTGATGGGGAATGAGTGGTTTATTTCCACAATAGAATTTACACAGTTGTCTCCTGTTCTTAGAGGTACTGACAAGATATAGTGAGGATAGTCGATGTCCAATTAATTTTTCTCTTTAAAAAACATGTCATCCTTCAATTGATGAATTATCAGCCGATTCACATGTGCATTCTTATTATCTCTTTCCACATCCATTTGCTGTGCTGAGCCCAAGAAGGAAATCCGTAAGAAAAGCCTGAGATATCATGCCTGAAGACAGAACTCAACCAAAGTGGCATGGCACCCTCCTAAGGTCTTCTGAATGGCCACTAAACATACATTCGATCCACAGAAAAGTAAACAGACATGCAACACAGAAGCCAAAAATCTGCGCCTATGCAATCAGCTTGGGCTGCATGAGTTTTAACCAGTTATGCCATTCACATTCCTTGTGGTTGCTCAGGGACATCAGTGTGACAGAAAAATGAAAATGATTCTCTGCCAGTTTTGCAATGCAGGGAATTTAAAAGAACATAAAAGAAAATTCTTGAGGGCTCACCCTTCTGAGACATTACAACTGGAAGTATATTCATGCTGAATATTCAGGCAACTTTAAACAAAGAGATGCCTAGGCACCCTCCTTTCGAAGTGAACTGCCCTGTGTGAACTTGAGGCGGAGTTCGTATCTGTGATTCACACCAGGTGGCAATGTGTAAAAAGTAATTGCATACACAAATGTTTGGCAGTTAGCTTGGTTCACCAGGTGAATCCAATTTTAAAGAGTGCAAATCTTTGCTTTTCGTTTATGTTCCCCTTAATTCAGGTTCCATTCTATTGCAAGAGACACATGCCAAGAGAACTTGTTGTAAAAGCAGCTGGACGAAAATGGGATGTGCTGCTGCAAAGGCAAAATAAGCCTGCAGACAGGTGCAGTCTGCAGTAGCACAGGAGAAGCTTTTGAGCACACACAATTCGATCATTTCAGCAGTGGTTCCATGAAAGAAAACAGCTTGATTAGGTGGTCAGGGAGGCAACTGCACAAGCAAAAGATATAAACATAAAGGGTAGGTACCAAGAGAGTCATGTTTCTCAAACACAGACGCCTGTCAGCCTTGTCCTGTGGAAAGGGGGTTAAAGCTTTAAAATAAATTTGTGAGATTAATGCAAACTTAGAAAAAAGGAGGAAAAACCCAGAAAATGAGTGTTAATTGAGACAAGAACTAGCTTATTGTGTCAAGATTAAGATTGCTTCTACCTCTAATTCCCTCAGAATTCCTGATTGTCCACAGGTCTCCAGGTCCTCCAATGCTTGAGACCAAAAATTCTCCTCTTGGTCAGCCTCAGGTGCACCTGCAAAGCTGGATTCACAGAGAAATAGTTGCTTAAATGCAAAGGCTACATGGAAGCAAACCTCACAGGAATAGCCTGCTTTCACCAAAAGTAATAACAACAGCGGACTACTGATGTTCAGCTGTGGAACCTTTTTAAGTCCGAATTCCATTTTGGAGAAACTTTGAGGACAGCATTTAGTGGTGGGCAGAACAGAAGCCCAAAGGGATAGGGCCAAAAATACCACTATACTTAGGCTCGAAACTCTTCCTGTCAACATGTAAGCCCTGAAAGAAACATTTTGTGCTTTAAGAATGGGGAAAAGCTTCCCAAAAGTCAAGAAACCACCAATGTTTCATGGTTGAAGAAAGTTGTGGGGCTAGCAAAATGGGAAGACCCAGACTCACTACATCTGGCCCTAAGCCTGCAGCTCTGCACCTTTACTCCGTAATTATGGAAGTATTAGTCAAAACCTTATTTCTGTGGCATATCCTGATGGTCTGCCCCAAGAATTAGTCCGACAGCTTCTCACAACCACTAACACACATTGGGAACCTTCTAAAAAGAACCTTCTTCTATGTCTGTCCTACTCTTGCATGGACTGCTATTCATTTCCCACTCTGATTGCCGGTGATGCCCAAGCCTGCTTCGCTTTAGCATTGCTACAGCGTTTGCTGCTCCCAGGCTATTCACTGGGGCCTATATGTTGGCTTTCCTGATCTGCCCTTAACTGCATTTTGAATGGCTTTCTCTGCTTTCTTAATTCAGGGCCATCAGGTTTGTCATACATTTGATTCTTTTAAGTATATTTGTCACTATATTGCAGTTTTAGTTTGGTAAAAAGCATGGATTTTTTTGTTTTTGCATGGCAGTAAAGATATATTTTAGAGAAATAAATTAAACAGAAACAAAGCCTAATAAGCCTGTGAGCTCACACTTTTATGGCAAGTACTGACAAACACATCACAAGGAAAACATTTCTCAGGGCATTATGTTCTTTCTTGAAGTTTTCTGGTGAAGGAACTGATTTGTTTTTCAGGCCCTTAGCTTGGTTGTCAAAAATCTTCTTTCATTTCTCTACTGTTTTAGAGGGTACAGGATATTCTTGCCTTTTGCTTAGTTTGTCTTGTTTGTACAAGGTCTAGATCAGGAAGGGGTAACCTGGTGCTCTCCAGGTGACTACCACCTTCATAATACTTTACTAGTGGTCATTAGGGACCACTAATGTTGGAACTTAAAATAAAACAACTGGCAAGCGCCAGGTTGGCAATCCTGGCCTAGAGAACCCTCAGGTTATGTGGTGGGTGCATAGAAGTAGAATCAAACAAACAAACAAACAACTTCCTGAGATGTAGCGTAAATATCTGCTGGATTAGCATTCTGACTTTACTTGTAGACCCTGGTGGTTCTCCAGAAATGGATGAGGGAAGTGTGGATAAAAATACTGCAGGCTCATTATTATGTGTGAGAGAAAATGCTTGGCTGTTTGTCTGCAAACACTAATGTTTTACATCAGCACCTGAGAAGCATGCTTGCCAATTTTCCCTTTGTGCCTTTGCTGACTCCATGCCAATTTCCAGTTAAGCCTGTGCTTTGCTTCCTATTGACTACTTAGCTTGATTACTTGCTGACTCACAGCATGCTTTCAGCATCACAAGAGTTCCCCACATCAGGAAGAAACTGAAGAGTCTAGAATTGCTTAGAAATCTCAGAAATGCACAGCACCTGTTTGTTGACTTACCATAATTGGCCTTCATATTGTGTCCCTATCTCAGAATCATTAACTCACAAAATAAGTTGGCAATAGTTTTGGAATTAGATAAAGGAACAGATGTCTGGCGATCTTGGTTTAGTGTTACTTGAAGAGAGTTTGGATCAGAATTAATTAAAATGGAGCACCTTTATTATCAGTAAAGACTAACTAGCAAACTTTTTAAAGGCTTTCATGATACCATTGTGAAAAAACAGTGCTGTGTATTGCTTCCCATGTATGCTCAGAGATAATGCCCAGAAACAGTGTATTTTTGCTTTAAAATTGTGCAGAGAAAGATTCTTCAGGCAGATTGTAATTCCTATCAACCCCTCCATGAAGTCTCTGAAAATATTGATTAGACTGTATGCCAGTGGAGAAACGAGCACTAACAATGTTTGTGTGAAAATTATAGCAAAACTTATTCATGGGTGAGCAGAAACTATTACATAATTTGGTTTAAATAATTTCGACTTTGTAACAGTGGTAGTTTTGGCAATACTGAGACAGTAATCGCTCTGTAAAACTGTGCCATAACCAGTAGCAATTGAAAAAGGAAGGCCTGGGGAGGCGTAGCACTAGTTACGTCATGCGTTTGCCACATGTGGTCTCACTTCTTGATACCAGAGCATCAAGGCTATTAAGCATATGGAAACTGCAACCACATCATTATAAGTAATGAAAAATCAGCCTTAAATAAGATGCAGGTGGCATGTGTGAAACTACTGGGGAAGCGATTCTATCACATGCAAACAGAAGCAGAGGTAGTGAAACGCACATTTTGAGCTTAATTTTTTGCACGGCAATCAAGAGCCAATCATCTTTTTATGCACATAAATTCACCAAGTGCACACATCTTGCTTTCAGCATCATAACCTTTCATGAATGTCACTAACCTAACCTAATAAATCTCATGCAGCATGAACTGTAAACATGAAATATCTCTGTAGTTCAAGGCCAAATTGGCACTTGGGTATTTTGAATCTAGACAGGAGATGTATCAACAAAGAAATTTCAGCCAATCCAAGCTTAAAATGCATCTCTGGTACAGAACTTACCTGCTCGCCACCGGTTTATCCCATTCATCATCACTTAGCCCTGCATCTTGGAAGGGGTTGGTGCGGGGCCTGTTGGGAGGAGACAAACTGCCCCTTTGTTTTGGACTCCTCCACTCAAAGGTATTGAAGTTGTATCCTGAAGTCTGGTAAGTGGGACCTAAAATATCAACAGTATGTTTACAACTACTGATCTTTAAAAATATGTATAGCCTGTGTAGCACTTCCACCAAGTCATGGGTTTGATCCAGCGTAATGTTCAATTTTGCTCACAGTGAAGAAAGGGCAGCGGGTCAATTTTTCTCATTCCTCCTTCCCTCTAGGCTCCTGAAAAGTTGCTCTGAAGACCTGAGACACAGCAGAGGGGGACTCAGAAGACTAAAGAGGGACCCAGTGAAGACTGCCTCCCTGCCCCGTGGGGAGCCTTTGCTAGATCCCAGTGCCTTCAAGACATGACAAGAGGCCAGCCATTCCCAGAATGACCAAGCAGGATCCAACATCATGCATTTTACAGTTCAACTGTACACATGTCTATGAAGAAGGAAGTCACATTAAATTCAGTTGATTTTATTCCCATGTAGACACATATGTATAAGCCCCACAGTCTTAAAGTCTCTCTCTCTGTGCGCGCGGTGGGGTCTTCTGAGAACTATACGATTGAAGACATTATTTTCTCCATCTGGTATATGTAGTGTGTCAGAGAAGTCTAGAACCAGGTCAATGGCTGAGGATCTGATCTGATGAAACCCAGGACCAAATATGTTATTCAGTGAGTCTCCAATATACAATGCCATCATTATTTGTTTTTCGGCGCCAGGCGAAGACCTTTTTATTTAAGCAGCATTTTAAATGTTAATATTATTGAATTTTATCTGGCCAGGGCGGCTTATTTTATATTGTGTGTGTATATCTACATATACATACACACACACACACATATATATATATATATAATTATTATTCTAATGTGTATATTTTAATTTATGTGGTTTTAATTTATTGTTGTAAGCCGCCCCGAGGCTTCGGCGAATGGGATGGCATAAAAATGTTTTAATAAATAAAATAAATAAATAATAAAAAATTCTTATTGTTAATAAGACTTAACTGGGATATTAATTTATTTAAATTATGCAAGTGAAAATATTAGTGGGAATTAACTAATTATCACATATATTGGAACTAATAAGACCCATGCTCAAACTCCTGTGTTGTACTTGCATTTCAGAAAACCTCCTCCTTCACACCTTTATCAAGTATCACACATTGATCTTCATTACACAGGTCTGCAATCCAAGAAACAAGGAGTGAACTTGCACTGGGCTGGAAAGTTCAAGTTATAAACTGCAAGATGTAACATCTGCAATTGAGTATCTTTTCATCTACTTGCACTAAAACGAGTCACACTATTAGGTAGATGCAATACATAATGAAAAAGAGGAAAAGAGTCAAAGGGGTTGGAAACCTGCCTAGTACAGCCCCCTCCTACAAGGCAGAACTGTCCATCAGCAAAAGCTGCTCACAGACTCACTCACGAAGTTTGGAGCTGAATGTGGCCAGACAGCAGGTTTGTGGCAACAGGAATTTTCAGGGCAAGCAGACCAAGATGATACACCAACAAAGTAAGGCATAATCCAAGGGGCGCTGGCAATCTGACCCAGGCACCAGTTTTGCAAGCCTAAATATGATTACTTAGATGTTACGTGTACGCAAAACCCATTTACCAATTGTCCAACAAGGAACATGTGTACCTTCACCCCATTCAGCATACTGCTGCCTCTAGTTAAAATGGGTCCTGCTACTGAAAAGGAAATAGAGGAATCTTTCAAAGAAGGGATGGCAACTAAGACTGTTCTGTGATACTTTGTACCCATCAAATGATTTGCACAATGGATGCTTTTGTAGATTACAGCCCATTATATCAGAGGCATGTAGTTATACATATGGTCAGAAAAATTCTAGTCATGAACTAATATTCTGCTATTGCGGGGCTTTCAGCTGCCATAGGATTGTTTGTCAGTTATTATAAATGTCATCTTCATCTATTACATTTCCAGATATGGATACGATGAACAGCTAGAGTTCTGTACTTCCCTTTCTGAAAGCCTAGAGCCAATCACACCACTCTTAATGTTGATGGGGCACAGAGCCACAACAGTCTGTTTTCCTTTCGCTCTGCTTTGGTAATGGGAAGAAGACACTTCTAGCAGCAGGATCAGTAAAGGGTGGAAGGAAAAGCTGCGTAGAAAAGCTATCTCAGCCTGGAGTTGAAAGATCGTAATGGGTATGAGACAGGCAAGCACCTGAATGTACCAACTGTTTCCATCTGTGTATGTAAGCTTCTTTGTTTTACTGTTAACCTTTGGTGTGAGAGTTGGTGACTAAGGGAAGGAGCATGCATGCCTTTGAGGGTAATCTTGGCAGAGAAAGAAGGTGGCGGCAGCAAGGGAATTAACAGCAATACCCTGATTAGCCCAAGTGAGGGCAGATAGTGCCTGGGCAGGGAAGAGGAGTCAAGGTGTCAGAGGCTGAGTGTCTTCCAGCTCCTGGAGGAGAGACAAGCAGGGCACTTGAGGGGAATACACAGCCTGGGAGCTGGGTAGGGGTATAATGGCCCACAGTTCAAGCAGTGCAGCCATAACCGCAAAAGCTAAAGCTGGTGAAAAACTGACAAATCCACTACTGTTTCCAAAAATGTGGCGTGGCAGCGAGTGTCCGGCTGACCAGAACTGGACACAGAGATGCTTTCAATTTCTTGTACAAGGATATAAATCCTTCCCTAAACTGACTGGAAATGCTTCATCTGGTTACCAAGAATTAATACACCATCTTGGCACTCACATCACAGTAGTGGCTCAGCGTTATCTTGTGACCAATCAATATTCCATAATCTCACCCTCTTCTGTCTTTTTCAGCTGATGAGTCACCAGGACAGAAGGAATAGCAAAAATGCTCATCATCTGCCCTCGCCTGTCCTGCACTATTGATTTTCATTTCCTTTCTATTCTTCTGTCCAGGATGCTGCTGACCCAAACCCCCGGTCCACTGGCTCCAACAATGGTTTGCTGAGCATTCTTTGGGTTCTTACAGGCTAGAACTATTTTCAATTTAGAACATATTCACAGTTCAATATTTCATTTGTTTTTCAGATAGGTGAACAAATGGACCTGCAGGGAGTTGTGTGTGATTCATATGCTGTTGACTGTCACATAGAGTAAATGACAGCTGCATGCAGAGACTTGCCTTCATCGTGAGGGACATGCAATGACAGCAGAACAGTGAGTTCTGGCACACAAATCAAAATAAACCAGATCACTACCTTTTAAAATTACATATAACATTATATTTTGGACTTTAAGCTTTAAGAAGCAAAATTAACTACCCCAAAACTAATAAAAACAAAATCTTTAGATATATTTGCATGCATTTGGGATCTGTCTCAAAATAAAACATTTAGCTTTAAAGATGATGCTTCATTTTGCTACTGCTTTAATAAGTAATGGCTGTATTTACACTTGAGTCAAATTAACTTGAGACAAAGTAACAACGGTAGGAAGTGCAGCAAGTTTTTCTCTATAGCCTATTTTAACAAGGAGGAATAAATTCTGACATTTTTTCTCTAAATGGATAGGATTGGATATCCAAAAGAACATTGTCAAGTGAAAAATTACTTCAATATACATAATGGAGTAAAAATGGTTACTGAAAGTGATGAGCAGAAGTCTACCTGAGCACCAATAATTGAGAAATAATTCTCACATGAAACAATATTTTAACAAAAGCTGATTTGCCTACCGACTTTCCTAAAGGAAGACTTAAAAGATCATTGCATACCGTTACCTGCTCCTTCTCATGAAAAATGTGGACATTTCCACAAGAACATAAAAAGACTGCTGCTGGATCAGAGCAAAGGGGTATATAGCCAGCATCCTGTTTCCTACAGAAAACAACTGGAAGCTAACTAGAAGACCACAAGAAAGTGGGAAGGAAACAGACCATCCCTGGCACCCACCGAGAGCTAGTGTAGTCTAGTGGTGAGAGAGTTGGACTGGGACTCAAGTGACCTGGGTTCTAGTCCCTGCTTGGCCATGGAGCCAACTGGGTGACTCTGGGCCAGTCCCAGACACTCAGCCCAACCTACCTCAAAGGGTGGTTGTTGTGGGGATAAGAATGGGAGCAGGAAGAGAATGATGTGAGCTGCTTTGAGTTCTTCAAAATAAAAAGGTAGGATATAAATTTTATAAATAGAATAAAAATATTGTTTGATCCAGTGACTCCCCCATTGCTTGTCCTCCACAGTCCCAGGGACTGCTCTGTGAGGGTGGCTAACAGCCAGTGGCACACATGAATGTCTAATCCCTTTTAAAGCCACCTAAGCAAGTGGCCGTGGTCACATCTTGAATGAATTCTGATATTCAGTATTCATTGAATGAATATCAATGAATTCTGCAAGTTTACTATTTATTAAGTCATACTTTCATTTGTCTGTTGAATCTATTACTCTTCTATTAGTTTACTTCTACATAAGTCTATGTAGCTTACTAGTATGCAGTACTGATTTCTATGAAACAATCAGTTTGCTGATTAAGCATGTAATCCTACAGGCTGCACCCTGATGATCATAATCCCCCAAACTCAAAGGCATATGAGCATTGTATGCAGGAACTGAGGAGCGTTGGAGGCAGTCTTTGTCCTCTTGCCCTGCATTTCTTCTTAGTCTGTCTAGGCTAGAATGCTTTGAAAGGGGAAGAAAGGGTGGTGGAGGCCTGAAGATAACCCATTTCTTGGTTTTTCCAGTCTCCTCCCCTCCCTGCCCATCAAAAAACCACTCCTCCCGACGCCAAGGTTGCATTTACTATTCATCCCCCTTCACTTGTATTGAACCCCATTTGCTGTTTTGTTTCCATCGATCCAGTCTGGACAGCTGGGTTCTGGAGCTTGCTACAGCTTGCCATTACACGTGCTCAAAATCATGTGGAGATACAGAAGGGTAGAACTGGGATGGAAAGATATTCCCTTTGTCATGGTGGTGGGAGAAGTCTTGCTTTGGCTTAGGGAGGTGGCTGCTGGGGTGTCTCCATGCACAGCCTCACATCCAGTCCTCTGTCTTCCTATGATCACATAGCGGAGAATGGGCTGCATCACCTTGCGCAGAGAAGGAAGTTACTGGGCTAGTTTGCATGATCACAGGGTGCTAACCACCTTGTGCACGACCATCACATGCTGGTTGGATTTACACAACTGTCTCTGACAGCGTGGCTTCTTGTGTTGTTGAAATCTAGCAAGGATGAGTGGTTAACAAATCTCTTTGAACCTGTGGCTTGTTTTAGGGTTGCAGGGTAGTTTCTTAACACCCTTGCTGGTTCAGACATCCCAATGCACTGCTGAGACAATTATGGAAATCCAGCTGACACACAACCGGCATGCAGCATGCTTAATTAAGCCACTATGGCTTATTAACCGCTCTGCAATCATGTGAACTGGCCCAGTGTGTGGCTTGGCCCAACTTAAGGAATGGGGGGAGTCCAATAGAAGGAAAACATCTTTCATTGCATCAATGACCTTTCTGTGTTCTATGTAAACCTCTCTCTGTGTGCAGTGACTTGATACCCCAATTTAAAAGATAATATTTTGCTCATTTTTTTTCAACCAGGATGTTACTTTTAAAACCAGCATTTAATTTCATTGATTTTTAAATGACAATTCTTAAAGTAATGGTCAAATACTGTACTGTAACCATGAAATCTCGCAGGGATAAAAGAAAACCTATTCTTCTTTCCTCTAAAACCTTTCTGAAAATCAGTTACCCCTGACATCTTAATGTCAAGGGATGAAGGAGAAACAGAAGGGAAACAAATCACTGAATAATCTCTTTATGGTCCCCTTCGGCAGTTCTCAATAAATCTTTACCACAGTCAGCTTAAAAATCACAATGAATGGGCCTCAGATGTTCAAATTAATGAATACCTTCAATGTGTTTTGCATCTTTTATTAATCTAAGCTTGAAGGATAAACCCATTTAGCTGTGCATGAACTATGGACTAGCCATTCATACATCACTAACACTAGTAGAAGGCTGTTAACATATTGATATATGCTTGAAAACCTGTCATAGCTTCACAAAAGAGCAAAACCAAGGTTAGCTGAATGCAGGAAGTAGCACAGGATGCTTCAGTGAGGGTTTAATGAGATGCATGCAATCCAGTTAACAAAGGAGACTGCCTCTGAGGCACTGCAAAGCTCCTCAGCTCAAAAGGTCTTGTCCCTGAACTGTTCTCCAAATTATGTGTGCCAGGAGAAATGCATCCTCCCACCTTGGCTTCCATAGCTGTTATCCATTCCGGAGCCATCCCAGGATTCTACAGCACTGTCCACGCTTGGGACTGCAGTGGAGTATATTTCAGAGAGTTTGCCTGGCTTCTGTGTAGAGGCTGCATCCTCTTCAGCATCACTTAATTCATTTAGGAGACCAGAAGCAGAAAACTTCTTGGGGCTTGATGCTGGTAGGAATTAAATGACAAGAAGGAATGTTATATTTTGCTGTACGGTAAAATAGAAATGCAACTTCATTTGTATGGAAGGACATTCTGACAACAAAAAGTTTAAACAAAGAGTTTGCTCACAGACAACCATTTCTAAGGCATAATGGAAATGATGCTCACCTTATTATTATGATAATTATTTAACCTCTTCATACTACCATAGCCCCGTCCTGATGGGGTACCAATATCTTGATTTTATATATACATTGTGGAGAAGAGAACCCTTTTTCATGTTTAAGTACAGGCCCAGTTCATACAGCTTCTGCTGCTGACAATTTCACTCAGGCAGAGAGGCAGGACAAAGAAAACCCTCTCAAAGATTTGCATAGTTGTTTTTGTCTTTTCAAAAGGCTACATGAATGTTTAATGGATATGTACGCATCTTTTCCCACATTCAATTTAAAATACTGAATTGAAGATGGAGAGGATTAGTGCAGGTGTGTCTGTGTCATCATGGATACTATCCAATAATGCCTGCATTAAATATACAAAACTATATACATGTTTTCTACAGCAGCAGAAGCTGTTCTTCAGGAGTAAGAGTGGAAGCATCATCTAGTCTCTGGAGGATCCTGATCTGGCCCATGACTCACTATAATGGAGTTGGAGGTTATGAGGCCTTAGGGAGGAGGTAAGACAGATGAATCATTTTGTTATCTTTGATAAAACCAGGGGAATCTAGCCAGGAAGGGGAGCAGTGCTCTCGTCTGAGCAATTCCTTCATGCACCCTTTGCTGCCCTGATAGTGGCAAAGCACACACAAAAAGAGAAGGGGCTCAGCCAGGACTTGTAGTCGCAGTCCCAAAACCCTTCTCTTGGTGTGCTGTGTGCCACCGCCATCAGGATAGTGGGCAGCTATCGCAGAAGCATGCAGAAGAAGCATCTGGCCAACTCAGCATCACCTGCCATGCATCCTCACCCAGTGGAAGGATGTTTCTCCCAACACATTCACGTTCCCTGACACAGTCAGACCAGGGGAAGAAGTGTTTGTCCCCCTCACCCCTTTGGGAATCACTTTAGGAGGGGCAGCAGAAAAGGAGGAAAAGGGAAAATGCTGTTTCTCCTCCTTTCTGCCCTGCTTCTACAAACCCAGTAGGGCTTTAGGTAAGGTAGTTCCTTTGCCTTTGGAACACCTTGTCTCCACGGCTAAGACTGCTCTGTCAAACTCCCAGATTACCCATCCCTAACTGTTCTCTTCTCTAGTGTGAACATGCTATGCTTAGGTGCTCCTCACCAAACTTGCTTTCGAACACCTTTTGTTGCCATTGCATCCTTGGAGTTCAGTCGTATCTTTATGCACTGCGGTGTTCAAAACTGACCACTGGAATCCAGATGAGTAATGCAATTGCTTCCCACATCTGAATGGGACACTACTGTTATAAACCAAAAATGGGATTACATTTTGTGCAGCTATATGACATTAATGGGGTCTATTCAGTAGTTGTCTGCAACAAAGCATACATTCAAGAAAGTGTCCCATCTAGCCTATCAGGCTCTTTTTAAATATATTGACATTTGTTTCTCTCTTCCTATGTATACATTTTCTATGAGTCAAATACCATTTTCATGAACATATGCATTGACACTGCTAATGTTGGAGAATCTATAGAAATACCTGACACACTCACCATCTGTCTGTTTTTTGATTTTCAAGGTGACTGTCTCTCCTGCCATCTGTAACAAATGTATAGCTTCACTCAAAGGTTTTCCTTTCAGGCTGCTGCTATTTATTGCTAAGATTCGGTCTCCGATATGAATTGCACCCGTTCTGAAACGTGAGATAAATAAAACATGAAAAAATCAGTTTAAAAAAAAGCCAGAGAAACTGGGCCAAATATTTAACATATATGAGACAAGCAAAAGTGCCTTCCATTTTCCCTTTAGTTTCACATTTAATTTAAAATGTAAAATTAATGGGCGCTGCTTAAAAATTCTCCCCTCTAAGGCTACATGCACCAGGCTGTGTTTCAGACTTAATGGCAGAGCTGAGCCACACAGACAAAGAACACAGTTTCATTCCATGTGGTGGTACCATGTGGTGGCCTGCCCTTGCAACATTAAGGGGCTTGCAAAAATGTCCCTTGCCGATACCCTCAGATACTAGATTTTTAAAAAGAAATTGCTGATGATGATTTCCAGGCAAAAGGCAGCTCACAATGGTTTAATATTTGTATGTTGTTGTGGGAAAGAAATCAGGACAGCACTAGACAGAATTAAAGGGCCACAACATTATTTACTGGATATCCTAGTAAGGGAGAGGTAGTTTTATTTATTTAATAAAATATATTAAATTATATTTAAATTTTAACCATTTAAATATAATTAAGTGTAGTTATATGTATTTGTCAAGCTGGCATAGCTCAGTGCTCTCTGATATACTAAATACACACTCCCCACAGGTGTGGGAAATGTACATGTGAAGTAGGCTCTCTGTTCCAGGAGTGGTAATTCTTCTAGTTAAATGTAAAGCTGGGTCAAAGTGACCCTCTGCTCCATCTTAAAGCCCTAGTTTGTGTGGGCAGGGACCGGAAAGCCATATTCTTCTATGGCCTAACTTTCCACATCAGGAGAGGCATTCACACAACTCCCTCACACATTCATAAAGGGGGGATGGAATTGCATCCATTGACTGGATCTCTTGCATGCCAATGTGAATACTGGCTCTGCTAGTGGTACATCTGGCAGTGCTCTTCAATAGCCATGCTCAGTTGCTGGGCAAGATCTTACTACACTTCAAGAATGCATAGGAGACGTGTGTGAATCTTTCTAAAATTGATAA
This sequence comes from Varanus komodoensis, assembly GCF_004798865.1. Classification (NCBI taxonomy): domain Eukaryota; kingdom Metazoa; phylum Chordata; class Lepidosauria; order Squamata; family Varanidae; genus Varanus; species Varanus komodoensis. The sequence continues at coordinate 352,846 of NW_025335408.1, read as the reverse complement.
CAATTGCAATTGTTGTACATTTATAAGAGAGGAAGAACTGAAGCAGAACTGGGCCACTAGCTCAGAAAACTTTATATAAGCTTGATAGTAAAGTACCCAGCTAATTGAATCTTGATCCTGCATCTGAAGATGTCTTCTATAGATGGCCTGAACTAGATAGAGGTTGACAAACTTTCATGCTAAAGTCCAGATTCAGACTGGGTCTCTCTGAGCCTACTCTAGAAGAAAAATAAAAAATAATCTCTGTGAAGCAGAAGGCTTCTTCCAGGAATTTATGATATCAATAATTCTTGAACTATGAGAATCCAAATTTAACAATAGCTTCATAATATACACTAACAGAAAAAGACCAAGGATCATTAACAATTTCATTAGTGATAAACTGTGGGAAATCTGCAGGTTCCTAAAGAATTATTGCATATGACTGAAATAATTGTTACAAATGAATGGCAACACAGTAAATAGCAGAACTATGAATACCTTCATTTCAATTTACCTTTCAGCTAATCCGCCTTTAGTAAGACTTGAAATGATAATGGGATCAAAGGGCTCTTCAGTACCAGAAATAGTGATCCCAAGAGGTCCTCCATACCGCTTGAGCTCGACAGTATAAATAATTGCTCCTGAGCTCTCCTGTTCATCTGCAATACATGCCAAGAGGATGCAATTGGTCTCTTATGAAAGAAGGAATGAAAAGAATAATACATTCAGAAAAACAATAATAAATCAGAGTGCGCATCCTCAAAGTGTAATGTTACGGAAACATATCTTATTATTCACTATTGTATTCTAACTCTGAAGCCTACACTTGACCTCACTGGCAACAACAGCAAATATCCTTCAGGTTCACTGAAACAAAACCAGGATTTTAAATAAGACAAGAGCTCTATAAAGTTATTCTGATGTATTTGCCTAGACAGAAGAAACTGTAAGGCAAAATTATTTTCTAATGTAGTTAAAGCAGGTTTTAGCTTCTAAGTTAGAGCTATGCAGAACTTTGTCAGCTCACATGCAGGACAAAAATGTGGAAGGGCATGCAGGTGTGCACATAAACCCCATTTCTAATATCCCTACATGCCAGGCTGTTGAACTGTCACACTTATGTTGGACTTCCAGGTCCACTACCATGCATTTGCTCCACGTGCTTGCATAAGGCAGTGGAAATCAAGTTGTTTAGTGAATACTTCTCTCAGCATGAATTAGAACAGTCACTTGAATATTTGAAAGTGGGTGGTTTGGCATATCTAATTATATCATTGTGGGACAGTCAGCTATAGATCACCATGATGATGTATACTGAATAAATGATTAATATTTATTTGCTCCAGAATTAAGAAGAAACAATGATACAGCATGGAAACATTCAAGCACATCAATTCACCACCAATTCACTTGGAATTAAAGAAAACATTTGGTCTGAAGTACATCATTGGTATAGCATATTTTATTAACTGTTAAATTTGTATCCTGCCTTTCCACACAACTGTGCTCATGGACACTAATAATAAAATAAATACAATGAAATGTATAGCAGACAAAACAAGGCAGAAGAAACCAATAAAAACAATCAGTAAAATCAATTGCTATATATTTACCACCCAGCTTCTCAGCCAAAGCCTGCCTAAATAAAATGCTTTTGCCTGCTGGTGAAAGGTGTTCCGAGATGGGATTAGCCAGGACTCCCTTGGCAAGGAGTTCCAGATCCTGGAAGTAGCCAGCAAGATTCTTCCTCAAGCTTCTGCATCAGAAGTTAGTTGGAGAGACAAAAGGGCCTCCCCAAACCAGCTTCATGCCAGAGAATGGGGTCTTTTGGAAAACCTGCTCCCAAGTTACAGAGGGCTTTGTAGGTCATAACCAGCTCCTGAATTGTGTTGGCTGAGGGACTCAAACTCAGTGAAGCTGCTGCAAGATAGGAGTCACAGGCTCCCTATAAGCAACCTGGACATCAGCCAACAGCCAAGTTATCTGCAACTGTGCTTGCAAGTCCAATCACACCCAGGTAGCCCCAAAGCATACCATGGCTGATGATACTGCAAGCTGCAAAGGGGTCTAACAGAACCAGCAGGGACATATCCATAATATTCATTGTCCACCAGAGATCGTAAGCTGCCCTGTGGCTAGTCCCTGGAGGCTACCACATTCTCAAGCACCTTGTGCAGGAATATTATATCAAGGCCTTATAAAGGTCTCAGCTGTTTCTGATTTGCTTGTCATCACCAATGTTATTATTTAATGTTCTTGCTTGAATTTATACTGCCTGATTATTAACCTTTGTTACACTGAGTCTCCTTTATGGCTGCTGATGGAAAGGCAGGATATAAATATTTTAAACAACTGAAATGTCAAGAAAATACCAAACTTAATTAGTATTCCTGCATAAGACATACGTAAATGCCCTGTAACTGTCACACACGTAACCTATGACACTGAAGAACTGGCACTGTATGCATATCATTGCATGTACAGATAGTGCACACATAATGGTGTACATGCATGTCTAGTTGTAGTTTCCTAGCACATATGCAAGAAGTGGCATACATGCTTGTGGAATGGATGCTTCATATTGTGTGCAAGCTTTTCATATTTTTCATAAATGTAATCATTTTCCTTAAGGAAAATTGAAAACTATGAAGAATCCATGAAGAAAGATAGTGCATGCTTACTTTCAATACAGATAATGTTATTGCATGTTTTGTGTAATAACAAAATGAAATGGTGGGAAATGAATTCTTTCCAAGGAGATGGGGCACAGCTTTTTCACAATGGAGCCTTCCCAGTCTGATAGTTTGGATTCAGAATATAAGATGAAAAAGATAGTAGAAAAGGATTGGCAGGATTGACTCTGAAAAGTCAAGGTAGGGACCGAAGACCAAACTGTCCTAGGCTCACAGGAATGGGGTGAGAGGAAGACAATGAATTCTAAAATCCAGTGATGTGGTGCCAGGCTAAGCACAAGGACCAATTATGGAATATCAATTATGGAATATCAGGAATATCAGGTGTGCCTGCCATTTGGTCCACATGTGTTGTAGGCTATCCTGAGGGTACTGTCCAGACTCTGGGAAAAGTAAGGAATCAACTCTTCACAAGGACAGAAGCTACTCCCTCAGTTTGGAAGGATCACTATTTTGATTTATGCAGTTGTACTAATTCTTATACAAAATGCCTTGCATCATGACAAAACTTGCTAAGCTCCAATAAAGGACTGAACAGAGGAGCCTCCATTTTTGGTTTGCTGGAAAGGGAAAGGATGTGGAGAAGGGTTCTTACAACAGACATTCATGGAAGCAAAAATGTCCACCACTTATTTCCTACAGTCTTGCTGGAGCTGCTATTCCATAACTACATTCACAGCACTCCTATCACACTTAAAGGCTTTCCTCCAGGTGAGAGGGGCTAATCAAGTGGGCCCAGTGTTCTGACTTCTGCTTCCAGCTTCTCTTTCCTTTCTTGCTTAGGTTGTTGTTTCAGCTCAGCCAGACCCAGCCCCTCAGCTGTAGCACTGAGTCCCCATGGCTATCTCAGTGATATCATACGAGAAAGCTGCTTGGTCTTGATACTCCTTGTTTGTTTCTGTCTGTTGGGAGTACCCAAACCCAGAGCCCAAAATGCCTTATCACGGAGCAGAAGTATGAAGTATGTGCATGTGTGTGTACCACACTTCCACCCCTACAATATCTTATACTTCTTTATATTTAATGGAACAAAGATTCATTATGCTTGAAAGCTTTTTCAAAAATAACTAATGACATCTGTTTATGGGCTTGTGATTTACTGAAGGTCTATTAATATAAACCATACAGCAGTGTTCATTTACGACAACTCTAATCTGTCTTTGCACCCAGATTTTAAATTGGATCATTTACTGAGCACATATAATAACTGGATTACATCTTACAGATCTGAATTGCTAGCCATGTAGTAACACACAATTCACCCAGTAGATAAAATAAATGTTTTTAATCTATGTAACATATTAATTTAGCAGTAGAATTAAGAAGCTTGTAATTACTAACTTCTATAATTTATGCTAAAGGATAAATGATCAGGTCTTCTAATCACTAGCCATGAGGCCTGTTTCTGCACAAGTCCAGAACTGAATGGGCCATAATTGTTACTAGGCCAGAAACAAAGGGACAGATTAAGGGTCATTAAATCATGTACCATGGACTTTAATTCATTATTACTATTGGTGTTTATGAATTGGCCTTTTGGAATGAAAACTATTCCAATTGTAATATGGAACGTAGAACATATCTTCATGGCTTTCTGTATAGGATCAGGCTACCAAGAAACAACTTGAGACTAGAATTCATACACAAGGAAAAGCATTTTAATTAGAAGGAAAAATTACTATAAATAGGTTTTGAACTAGGATATAATTGTGACAAAGGATGACCCAGGCATTCTTCCTACTGTGTTCAATGTGTGAGGAAAGAAAGGGAAAATCAGTGTGTTACTTGGTGGTGGAGGAATGTATGGATTGGAACAGGGCTCATAGAATTTGCTTAGCTTTTTACTAGAACCCCAAGATTTAGCTAAAGCGGGTACAATACATTGCTGAGAAGAATGGGAGCAGATACATATTTAGACTTAAAGAACACACACTTGGCACAAAAAGGGGGTTCTGCCTTAGAAACTGAGCTCACAGTCTTTTCACACAAAATCCCTACTTAACACCATCTCTCTCACTCTCACTTCCCCTTCCCAGTTTGAGGACTACCCTGTTCTCCTAAGCAAAGACTTTTTCTGTTGTTGCTGTTGTGAAACTGGGAGCCAGAAACCTGGCTTAGCCATTGCAAATAACAGTAGATCTCAGTCTAGGTTTTGCCAGACCTTGGACTTGAATATATACAAGCTAAGAGAAAGTAGGATGTGATGCTTTGACTGGGAGTCCAAGAGTTGGTTTTTGTTTTTGTTTTTTGAATGAACAAAGCGTGTTTTAAAACAGCTGTGCCAAGATTACACCCTAAATTCCAGGGTTAACATTTCCATTTGGAATTCAGAACACATACTGAAATAAACATGCAGTTAGATTCCAGTTTAATAATGCTAAGCACAGACTTTTTAAACAACGGTTCAAGTAAGCAAAGACTAAATCTCATGAATTTCAATTAGTCTGCTCTAGAAATGACTAAATCTGGATCCAACCTATATGACCCGAACAGTGAGTTTTTCAGTCATGAATAAGTTATAAGAGTAGGATTTTCCATCACCTGAAAAATACACTTGCACACATCTTGGAAGTAAGTCTTGGAATTCAAAAATATTTGGACTATATTGAAACATACTTTATATTTTAAAATGATATTGATAAACTATTTCATCCATTCACAACACACATACATGGTAGTTAAGAGACATTTACGTGTAGATAAAATGATTTTAAACTAGACCACTGTGAATACCAGAGTTATCTTCATCTTTACGAATTTTTAGCTTCACAAGATCTTCACAATGTTGTAGGATTTGAACAGCATCTTCCATAGAACAGTTGTCCAGTCGAATATTGTCTATGGCAAGCAATTTGTCACCTAGCTCTAATGTTCCAGTTCTGTTAACAAATGGAATACATTATGGGATTAACGACTTGACATACTGTTTGCACTGCTATTCATGCAAATGATTGTATTTATTTTTGAAAAAAAAGATTTTTATATCCATAGAGTAGTGGAGATTAAAAACACATTACTCCAATTGAGCAAGTGATTTAATCTGGAAACATGGATCAGTTCAAAATTCAGGGAATATGAAAATAGCCAACATTTTCTGCCAACTGGAAAGTGCTCACCTGTGTGCGACACTTCCCTTCTTAATATCTGAAATAACAAGAGGGTCCCCTGGTTTCCGACTAGATGGAGCTGAAATACACAGATATATACAATTGTAAATTTAAAATATATCTCCACACTACAAGTACTATTTCTAATTCATATTAACACATAGGCTTTTAGGTACTAGTGGATACTTAGAGTAATGAAACAGAGTGTTTGCTGATTTCCTGGGTGCTGTTACAGGGCAATTTGGCTTTTATGTGCTATACTTTTTACTGTGCCATACATCTGTTTTGTCCTGTGGATACTTATGTGGAATAGTTAGTTTTAATGGAGACATTACATTTAAAACAAAGATTTAGTAATATGTATGAAAAAGAACCTCTCATATTCCTAAACAAGTAACTTTGCCTAACTGAGTCATAACTCACATATTATCATAAATGTTTGCAAATAATAATAATAATGCAGATGGAAAACATAAATTTTGGGATTTATTTTCATTCTCTTGCAGGGACAGAGAATTAAATTATTTTCTTAAGCATCATGTCGGGTCAGCAGGGAAGACTTGCAGACTGGCCATTGCATGCTCTCTGTTACAAGAAGCCTCAGTATTGCAAATGTAAAGCAGCTTCCATTGCAAAGGGTTGTTTGAAATGGCATCCCTCGCCCTCTTCCTTTCCCTCAGCTTGTGAAAGAATATACTTCACAGACTATTCTTTCAAAAATACTCCATGCTTGCATTTAGGATAGCTCAACAGTTTCATTCATAAGATGTGCATTTGGAAGTCTAGTCTTGGTGCTTTCTCTGACTTACTCAGGGTCAATCCAAGACATTTTGCTTCTGGGGTTAAGCAGCAAATGTTGGCTACTTTAATATACAAAGATGTATAGTAACCAAGGCCAGCTAAGTTATTTTGGCACCAGAAGAATGCACAAGAGCTTCCCTTTCTTCCTGGCAGTAAAAACAGAACTGCTTCTACCATTTGCTGGTCTTTTATGACATCCCAACTCTTCCTGAGATAACTGGTTCAGTATGTTATTGGCAGGGCTATCCTTGGACTTATGAGGATAGTCCTACCAATGAGTGCATAGGATTCCAGCAATAGATACATATACGATCGATAAAAATTAAGTAACTGTCTAGAAAAGTGTAGTTACCTGGCAGTGCAGTACACTGAATACACTGGGACTTTCTTTCAAATAAAAACAGCTGGGATTTCACCATAAAAAACTCTTGCCTTTTCCCCCTAATATTTTTGGAGAGATGGTTTTATACTTTTACATGCCAAAAAGTATTATGGGCTTTTAAAACATTTTAACTGAAGCCATATGGGCTTTCTTTTATGGGTACTGAATATTTTAAGGGCACTGAATTCAAAGCCATATGGGGACTGAATATGAACCAGATCTTGCAAATATAGGTATGAAAATTACTGCATTCAGTGGCTACTAAAATTCTTTTCTATAGCTCATATGTAACTGCTTTGTTTTCATGAATATGTATTTTTTGCAGGAAACTATTATTTTAATATTATATTACTGCATACATCTTTCTTTTTGACATCTTTCAATATCTTTTTCAAAACAGTTGGCCATGATAAAGTAGCTCAAGTTATAAAAATTGATTTTTAAAAAATCTATATTGCATTTCTCTATTTAAAATCGATACAGCTAACAAATTAAATTAAATTAAATTAAATTAGAATTTCTTATATGTCCCAAAGGCTATACTCCTAAGTATTCTTGGGTAAAACCACTCTGTTTTAAATATAGTGACACTATATGTCTATTATCTTGTTCAAATGTTTTTGGTTGTTACAAAAGCAGGAACCTTTACTGAAAACCAGATTACAATCCTCAATGGGAACCTATTGCAATGAAATGGTAATATTGCTTTTAGTTTCAGTGTCTGCATAATAATTGATCAATACTTCAAGCCTAAAACATGTCCCAAATGGATATACCCAATGCTGTTCCATGCAGCATCTCAAAATTCTATGCAGCATCATGAATATACTGAAGCTGATGTGAAATTATTGTGCTCAGTGTTAAAAGGTAGAGGCTTTTCATCATATCCCTTCATTTTAATATCAAGAAACTGTGTTAAATGAAAGCTTCTTGGAAAATCTGTTTTGAAAGTTATGCTAGTAGCAATAAATGCTTTTCTTAATAGGTTATATTTCTGTTAAAATTCAGTTCAAAACAAGTTCACTGGAGAATACTGAAGGGTTAAGTGATCAGAGACAGCAGCAAAGAAAACTTGTGGGAGGCCATACAGTTCGAGTATTAGACTGGAACTTGGAATATCTGGGTTCTAGTCCTCCCTCAGCCATGAAGTTCAGTGGGTAACTTTGGGTCAGTAATGTACTTGTAGCTTAACTTACTTCACAGGGTTGTTGTAAGGATAAAATGAAAAAGAGGAGAACATTGCAAACTGCCTTGTTACCTTGCAACAAGTAGGTAAGCGGGGTACAAATGTAATAATAACAACAATGAACAAGATCATGAAGAGGAGAAGGAGGACCACCACGCTTGGACATTATATCTGCACTGAAGGCTGGAGGTCCCCACCCATGTTTTAGATCTTCATTTCTCATCACTTAATTCTTCTTCACAAAACAGCATGGATATCTGGTGAATATATTTATTGCCACACTCTGAACTTACATTTGTTTTGCCAGAATTGGTGTTTTTTTCATGTTTGCCATGCTGTTGCTATTTGCAAATCTCTCCTCCACCATGTTTCAAATGCACCATTTTTCTTCTTAAAAGTTTTCCTCACTGCCCAGCTATCACATCCACACACAGTGATCAGGAATGCTGTAGGTAAACTTGACCTTGGCCTTCAGTGAAATGGCCTTATACCCGTGAACTTGACAACTTCATAGCTGTCCTTTCAGATTTCAGCATTCTCCTAATTTCTTGGCTGCAGTCTTCTTTGGCACTGATGATTGAGCCAAGGCATGCAAAATCTTTCATTTTCACTTTCTTCACTGTTGACAGTAAAAATGTGTAATTCCTCTTTGTTAATGTTTTGCTTTTGCACTTCCTCCTTTCATTTTCATCAGGAGTCATTTCAATTCATTGTTGCTTTTTGACATATTGTTGGTATATTGTAGGTTATCAATGTATCTTTCACCAATTTTCCCTTTCCCTTTCTCTGATTCTAATACAGCTTTTCTTATAAAGTTCTGCATACAGCCCGAACAGATAGGAAGATAAAATACACCCTTGCCTGACACCTTTGCCTATGGGAAACCATTTTGTTTCTCTGTATTCTGTCCTGAGAGTATGTTCTTGTCCATGATACAGGTTGCATGTTACACTTCAAGATAATCAAGTGCAGAGGCACACTCATTTCTTCCAGCTTTTGTGATTCACAGACAAGATTGGCTCATCATGGGGTTTACAAGGTAAGATACATTCAGAAGTGGTTTACCATTGCCTTCTTCTGTAAAGTAACTTGAGCATCACTGCTCTAGTCTATGAGAGATCTTCTGCCAATGTCACTTTTAACTCTTCACTTCTCTGCTCCATCACTAATACAGATATCCACTCTCTTCTGCTAATGTGAATGCTACTCCTGAAGAGAGCAGATGCATCTTAGACTGATGACCATTCCCCTTTGGATGACCCTTTTAAGAGTCTCTCCCACAGTCTGGTCTCATGGTGGCATGACTCTTGACTTCTCAGACACTCTGAAACCTCCTCAGTAAAGGTGTGTATCAAGCTGGTGTGTATTTACTATAATGGGTGTTTTGTTTCAACACCACTACACTGTTGGACTGCAATACTTTTGGTAGTCTGGGGAACTGCGCTTCTGTAATTGTATTTTAAATAAGTATCATTCTTAATGATTATTCTTATTCTGGGGCCAGCAGATCTGAAGATCTGATGCCATTTCAGCATCCCAGCCTCCCACCCTGCCACTGCCACTCCACTGAATTTCACAGTAGAGGCCAAAAAGCAGACATCACCATTGAGTTTTGGTGGCAAACTGCTATGGAAGGGTAAAACAGTTGAAAGGCGACTGTTTTAGCTTTCCATGCTGCTCACCAAAATGTTGCTCACCTCTTTTCCAAATATATAATCTGGGCAAGCCATCCTATAAAGCAGGTACATCAGGAGGTAGAGTGGGAGGAATGGTTGACTGTGCTGCTCCACTCCAAGAGGCCCATCACTTTGGTCACTGCTTAATCACAGCATCTCCCCCAGTGGATGCTCTGCACTGCCTCACCAGCTGCTCTCCCACCATAGCATTTGCCACAGTGAGAGAATGGCTGGCAAGGTTCTCTGGGGCAGCCACTGGCCCTCTGTTTCCCTCGTCATACATCCCCTTATGTTTTCCACTATGAGAAGAAGTGACATGGCTTCATCTGGCTACACAGCCTTTCGTAGTGGAAAGGGTATGTGATATGACAGTTAGAAAGGGTTGTGAAGTACTACTGGAGCATGTTCTCTCTCCCATAGTAAGAGATCCCAGGTCATCCCATGAAGCTGATTAATGGGAGACGCAGGACAGATAAAAGAAAGCACTTCTTCCCAGAGGAGATAGTTAAACTATGGAATTCACTGCCACAGGTAGTGATGGAAACCAATTCAGATAGCTCTAAAAGGGAACTGGAGGAGATGACTATCAATGGTTACTGGCTTTGTTGGCTATGTACTACTTCCCTTATCAGAGGTGGCAAGAATTCCAAGTTTCACTACAAACAACAAATTGGATTCATACTTCATTTTAAAGGACCAGAGGTAGAAATAGTCAGAAACAATACTGATGGCAAATTTTAAAATGAAAACCTGTTTTTGCAAGCTTATCTTATCTCAGTGGGGCAAAAAGAAAAGAGAGTTTCAGATACAGAAATTTTACAAGAAACACAATGCAAGGACGAATAATTCTTTTTTAAAATGGATAATAATAAAATGTTCTGCCCTTTCCTATTGTTCTGCATTTTTATCTATATTAATATCCTGTGTCTGTAACTCTTTCTGCAGACAGATCTAAGACTGTAATTTTCTTCCAAATTTATTCCTTTCTAAAATATATATTTGACTATATTTATGATAAGAAATATATAATTATCACTAGAGCTCAAGAGAGCCTCATTTATATTAAATAAGTGACTCAGTTGTGGATTTTAACTTGAATCTTTGACTGTTTTAATTCACTGGATTGTCAAAAGCTCAGAGAAAGCAAAGCAAGGTGCAAAATATTTCTACAATAATTTTGTTAGTGTTAGTGAACACCAGATAAAATCAGGACAATATATAATGCAGAAAAGATAACAAAAAAGGAAAAATTACTTTTACTCACAGCTTATGGTGATGCCAAGCTCTACATTATGCTTCTTTGGTAGTTTTACATGAAAAGTGCCACTACTTGGGATGACAGATTCTAGAATTAAAAGTTGTTTCATTTATAGCACATGCCAGGCTGAACTACATTCATCACATTTTCATCATTCACACCTTACATGCATTAAAAATAATATAAAATTTTGAATCAAAGAAGCATAGCAAAGCAAATGCCGTAATATGTTTTATGTTAGCAATTTAAAATTTCAATTTGTGAGTCACATGGCATGCTCCTTACCATGAAATATATGGAAATATGTGGAACACCCAAATTGAGGGGTGGTAATACATATAGCCCACCATTCCATAGTCAACCCCCACCAAAAGTATCTTTTAAAGAAAAATAGTGTTGTCTATTGCACCATGGAATGCCAAAAAGTCAAATTAGCTTATTTGCTAACTAAATGATAATTCGCTAACTCATTTGGGCTCTAGCTTTGTGTCCCTGCACCATAAGCACATCTCTGCTCACACCAGGTATATTGCTCCTTAGCATTCCAGTTATCTTTCAGTCATTTGGAGGTTATTTTATATTTTAATAAGGCAACATGTATTTTATGTGGATTGAGAATAAGTCTCATGATTCATTTGCCAGCTTGCAAAATTTACATTTTGCTGTCTGGTCACATACATATTATGTCCCAAAATTTATCCACATTTCAGTATGAATATAAAGTTCCAAAAAAGGAGGAACATGGCTGTAATAAGATACTGAAACATGACAGGGTCGTGTAAGCATATAGGCTAGATTTAAAAAATGAAGGGTTTAACTTCTAGCATTTTAGTATGACAAGGTACTTCAGTATCCATACCTGCTACATCAAATTCTATCTCCAAAGTGACCTTGCTGGTGATAGATGAATCTCTGAGTAGCTGATTAGCTTCATCAAATGTGCTGTCTTCTGTTGGGATGCCATTTATAGCCAGTACTCTGTCTCCAATCTGTAGGATTCCACACCTTGACATTCAGCAGAACAAGACATTTGGACATATATTTAATTCATCCTTTCCAAAAGATATAACAAACTTAACTTGATTGACTTTATAAGCCTGCTGAGTTGTCGTGGCTGAAGATTTGCAATAGTAATTGACTTTTATTCTTCATGTAACCATGTTGTTCTCAAGCATTTAATATAAGCACATTTGAACTGTATTGATGATAAAAGCAATAATCTGAAGTTCCAGTCTCTTAAAGACTTTATTTGATCTCTATTAAAACTAAGAAAAGTTTGAAGTACCTTCTGCCAGTCTAGAATACAAAATATTGAAGTCTTTGAAAGAGCTTTATAAATTCCATTAGGAAAATACTCTCCAATTAACATAGCCCACAATTGCCTGTCAGAGGCAATCATCTAGATAAAGGCATTGGTGCTTGTTATTCTTCTCATATGTTATCAAGAGCCTAAAAAATTCCATGTTGTCAGAACAGGAAGTTCACATTGCATGCTATATTTTTCTATGAGCAGTGTTCAATAATTTATCAGAAACCTGAAAATAACTAGCGATTTAAAAAAGCCAGAGATATTTGTCAACAATAAACATTTAAGAGTAATCATTTCAAAGGCCCTCACCTTTCTGCTGGACTGTCAACCTCAATGTAGGAAACAAGAGGTGGAGATGACAAGGTCTCTGTAGCAAACACACTACCCTGAAGCTGTATCCCAAATCCCACAATCGGGTCAGCTGTCAGCACTACTTCTGTAGTTTCTGTGTGGACGACCTGCCCAGCCAGGCCAACAGTGCTAGAGGCGAGTGACACTATAAAATACATCAGACCAGACTTTCAGAACTAGATGGTATAAATCAAGTCACTTGCTGACACAAATACTACCAATGTATCAAATATATTGAAATATTATCATCAGTTTCTCTTACACTTAATGTTCAGGATCAGCACAGTGAGTAATAAAACACATCTTTTTTACTCATTTCTTTAATGAACACCAGCCTTCCCAACCTCTGGATATGATGGACTTTCATTATCACCCTGTGGAAAGTAGGAGTTCTAGTTCAACATATATCAGATATAGATGGGGAAGGATCTAGAGCTCTATTGAATTCTCCAGAAACCAACCAGTATTTAATGACAACTGAGCAATTCTTTCTGCCTCTCAGCATCTGCACAGTCCACTTGATGCCCTTACAAAGAGCACAGCATGATGGGAAGGGAAGCAAACAATAAAAGCACTGTTCTTTTTAGAGCCGTTAATGTAGCTTGAAGACTGATTAGCAGGTTCAGGCTGCTGTTGATTCAATAAGTGCTTCAACGGCAGATCTGATTTTGGAACATGAAAAGAAAATCTAGGAACAACCCCAAGAACTAATGACTAGGTCCGTGCATGTGTGAACGCATTGAGGGCTAAAGTAATCTCAGTTCAGTGGATTCCTGATTGTTCTAGGATGATGCAAAGGAGTGCATTTAAGGGAAATGTTACTGAGAAAACATTTCAAATTCAAGAGCTGTGCTGTCCTCAGATTTCAGCATTTCATAATATATAACCTTTAGTATTTTCAGAATGGAGATATTTAATTTGCCCACATTTTGCTTCCACAATTTCAGAATGCTATGAATACCCTAAGAAAACATTAGTCAAGTTACTCTAAGCCTTTGCTTTAGAGAAATTTGTTCCTAAATCATTGTTGTTAAACTACCCAGAGAGCTTCAGTTACTGGGCAGTATAAAAATTAAATAACTCATGAATATTAATATTATTAAAAAGTTAATACATACATTAATCACTGAAGTATTTGTTTTAGATACCAAAGGTTGTTTTACATCCAATTTAGCTCCAGTGCATGAGAGAGCAAGATCATGAAGCAATGTATGAAGCACTCATAACTTTCTTGAGACCACTGTCTTGAGGGGAAGAAAATTGTATATTAATCCATCTTGGATTCAGGCTACCAGAGAGACTAACTTCTCCTATTGAAGACTCTCTAGTTCTTAAGATACTCTGGAGAGGCCCATCTTTCAAGAGCCCTGCCTTCAGAGACCCATTTGGTGTGATGCCAGCAAGGTCCTCCGGGTAGCCACTCCCAAGCTGTGGGAGCTTCATCCCAAGGGAAGCTAGCCTTGCTGTCCTTCAACTGGCAAGCACAGACATTTTATTCAAGGAGGTCTTTTGACTGCTAAGTGAGTATGTTGGCTTGTGTGCGTTTTAATTTTATTCTGCATTTGTGGTTTTCATTTTTTGTTTTGTTTTAGTTTGTTTTATTGTCTGAATTCTGTCCCAACATGCAGCCTTGAGTGCCATTCTTTGGTATAAAGGTGATGTACAAATGTAATGAATAAATATTGCTTAACTGATATGGCTGACAAAACAAGTTGAATCTTCTATTTCATGGGATAAAGCAAAAAATAAAAAAATACTTCTACTATAACAAAATTGATAGTTGCCAAATCATGGCCAATATTAATAATCTGTTGGTGCCAACTGACAGAATTTTTTTAAAAATTAGTCATTTCATTAAGCATGGCATAAACTTAGGAATATTCATATTCATGTTTGTATTATCTACCTGTCAAGTACAGTGTTAAGATGTGTGTGTGTGTGTGTGCGCGCGCGCGCAGGCATAGGCTTGCCAAGCCAGTAACAAACTACGGTGCTTCTCTTCTTGAAGAACATACTTGAAACATTAAAAACCAAGAGGTGATTAGAAAAGAAAATAAACAAAGCAAAATCAAGTACAATGAACAGTATGTGACAGAGTGGGACATCTTTAAAGTTTACGGCTGTTTGTTTGGAGCAACCTGCATAAGTAATGCAGTCACTGCAAATTTTCTGTTAATAAAATGTTTATGGATTTGCTGCACCAGCAGAGTTTACTGCCAGGCATTTGGAAAGACCACATTAGTTATACAGGTTTTTCTACAGAAAAGGAAATGAAAACTTTATAGCACCCTTCAGTCATACATATTCTAAACTCTCCTAAGGCAGGTAGATTTAGGAAAATGTGCTTTTCTTATGTGTCCTGTGGGTAACTCGTTACCATATCCAGCCTTGCATAGACTATAGAAAGAAAGAGGGTATGTGCAAGAAATAATTTGTGTAAATGATGATGAAGATGATGATTGTGTCAAATAAATCCATGAAGTGGTATCACAGGAATCTTCAAGCTTTCACTTAGCAGATGAAAATGCCTATTTGACATTTCCAGTAAAGAGAATATCCTGTGACTTCTAGACACTGTCTGGGAGGTGGAGCCAGAGGATATTTTGGATTCCTGGATCCAAGACTGGGGCCAGAGTGCCAGTCTTGGAGCTGGGAATCTGTGCTCTAATCTCCTTATCACCACCACAGAAAGAACAGAAGCACCTGCTTCCTCTAGGTCACGAACCAAACTTCAGAGAATTGCTAAAGGGGCATTCTGATGTTGGGAAGTGGAAGAGAGAATGCATCTTGTGTCCTCTGCAGCCTTCTAGCTGAATATGGCCATCTAGCAGAAATGCAGAGCAGGAGGAATAGAGCCGTGAACACCACCTCTGCTACTGCTTCTGTTCCTCACAGGTTTCCTGTAATCCTCAGAGCTCAGAGGCTTCTGAGTGTCAAAACTGGACTGCATCCTATGAAGAGCAGACTATAGACCACCTCAGTGTTTTGTTCTAGCTTGAAGAACATTGCAAATTAAAAGCAAGCCCAAAAATAAATCCCTTCCTACCAATGTTTGGATGTTTTTAAGCATGGAAAAATTTATTGTCCTAAGCTTCTTTACTGTTTTTTCTAGCAAGCATTTTCTCCTTCTCAGCTGCAGTAAAAAGGAACAAGGAAGTCAAAGTAGATTTTAGGAAAATTTTGCTTTCTTTTCTAACTTTTAATGAACAGCTTATTTTAATGTTTTTAATGGCAAATGCTATCATTCTTGTGTGACACCAGTTAAGTAGGCTGTTGTTACTTTTAAATAAAATGAGGCAAACTATTCCTAATTATGCCTATTTATAAGCAGTAGTGCAAAATATGCTTTGCAATCATTATTGCATTAATGTGCAAGAACACTGTGAAGAGGTTTGCTGTGGCTGCAAAATAATTTAATTAATTTGGATTTGGATTTGAACCAAGAAGTTTCAGGAAAAAAACCATTCCTGTCTACCCAGGACTAACATCAATAGCAACAAAATGCCTATGCACCAATGCAATGTGGCTTGCTTATCATTATGCTTATCAGAATACTGTGTGCTACATAGCCACATATTAACTACAGTGTTGTAATTGTTCCATTTCCCCCCCAAAATGAAGCTTCAAGATATGTGGGGATAGATTCTGAGTCAGAAGAGGAGGAGGCAGTGGAATCTGCTGCTGAAGTGCCATGGCCAGAGAACTTTGAGATAAGCGGGGCAGTCAATAAGAATCAGTCAGTTTTCAATAGTTTAAGAAAGCTTATTGAGAGTGTTAATGAGGCAGAGAATGGATCAAATGCCATTGATTCCAGGGTCTAGAAGCGAGTAAAGAGTGACGGAGAACAGTTGAGAAGCATCAGACCTTCCAAACAATTGGACCCCAAGCAGGAAGATCTGCTTTGTTTGTTGTTCAGTCATTGTAATTTGGAAAAGAAACCAGTTTGGAAAAGAAACTAGCTGCTTTTCTCTAATAGTGCTCTAACTTCACCTGTTTCTTTTGTTACTGATTTCTGCAGTTCTTGTCATTTGCTCTCATCATTAATGCCAGTCCCACTAGTCAGCATTAATGTAATAAAGCCTTTCCATTAGAAAGCCATTGTCTAAGTGTGTTTGGAAGAAGACAGAACCTGCTGGGACACATAATCCCAAACCCCCACAACAGAAATGGCAAGATACACTCATTCAGGATGGGATCCCATGCAACTTTAGTCTAAGTGCAAAGCACTTCTGCTTGTGCAAGAGGTTTGCTCTCCATTTCTGCCGTTCCCATCTGTTACAGCACTCTGCATTTATTCACTTATTTACCATATTTCTATAGTATCCCATAGCCAAAGTTATCTGGATGATTTCCAGAATCCCCAAAGACAGCATGATAAATATAAAACCTTTAGAAGTTAAAACACAGTGAAATCCAAGGCTAAAATACCACAGTAATAGAAACATTTGAAAATACAGTAATCCATTTAAAAACAAACCAAAGGATTAGAAAGTGTGGGGAAAGAAAAAAGTCTTCACCTGGCATCAAAAAAGAGCAGAATATACTAGACAGCTGGGTGTCTTTATGGAGATCATTCAACAATAGCAGTGCTACCACTTAAAAGGCCCTTCTCTTGGTAGACAGTTGGTTTACCTCATTTAGCAAGGGCATTTATCCTCATTTAGAAGACATGCTCTGAGTCTGGACAGGTATATATGAGAGGAGACAATGCTTCAAGTAACCTGCCCCCAAGCCATTCAGTACTTAAGAGTTAAGTTGCTCAGCGTTGGTTGCTCAGTAAAATGAAACAGTACTGTTATGTCCAGTTATTCACAGCAGGTAAACAACTGACTGCCAATAATCCTTATAACAGTGTTCAGATTTCAGAATATCTTTACTGCCAGTTCAACTCCAAACAAATCCAAATTGTGGTACACTTTCAGGTCATTTGCCAGATCCACGTCACAGCCCTTTTTCAATACAAAAAACTACTGTGGTCACCTACATGAGCTCTTGAAGTCCTTCTTTTTCATCCTCCTCCTCATCATTGTTCCACGTGGACTTGTGGAATAGAGGCTGCGAGGTAAAGTCCCCATGTTTAGTGAGCTCAGGCTGTATGCACTCATGGAGGCCGGAGAGAAGGATGAAGATACCAGCGCTGTGGAAAAAGTGGGAAACATTTGGCACAAGGTACTCTTAGGAGAAGTGAAATCCATGTATGTCATTGGTTGTGAAAATCTGGGCACTGTGTAGAACCCACATGAATGTTTTGTATGCATCCAGTAACAAAATCATAAACTATATAAAACCTACATATAAAGCTACATAAAAACTACATTAAAAAGTGGCAGTGTAGTCAGGCATTTTAGGATTGTGTGAATTATACAAAATAAATACATATTTGCTTGTATAAATATATAGAAGGAGTAAACCTATTCCTATTATGGTTATTTCCCTCTAAGTAAGTAACTGACATTTATGACATGAACGTAACACATTTCTTAAAAATACATAGCTATGTGAATCAATGCACATCAATGTGATTAGACACACTGAATCTAGCAATGCATTCTTTGGAAAAGGTGATTTCTGACATAGGCTTTGTATGGAAAGCTTTACATTCTCTACAAGGTCCTAAACTGGATGACAATGCATACAGGATTGGAAAAAATGGATCCCTCAAGAGGATTTTTAAAAATACCTTTTTCTCTATATACTAAAAAAGACTAGATAAGTTAAAGCATGAAAAAGACATGATGTCAGAAATAACCTCAAATGGTTGTGGCAAAAGTGAGACATTGGTAGAACAGAAAGGTTTCAGAGTGAAATTGGAGAAAATGAGAGGAAAAGAATCAGGCGTAAATAATAAAAAAGAAGATGAAGTTGATGATAATAATAATAATAATAAAAAAATAGTAATGTCAGGAAGAAAAAGCATGGAACATTACGAAGGTTTTTTTGAGGAGGCGTTTTCTGGCATTTCAGAGCTGGCATCCTGCAATGGTCAGGGTGGTAGGTGTTATAATGGTGATAGGTGAGGGCCCCGCTGTGGCTGTTGGCATAGGGATTCCACATAAGTTGCCTGGTGCTCCTTTGAACCTTCACTGCCCACATGAAGGGATGAGAGGAAGCAACACAAACACAAACAAAAAAGGACCAGAGAAGAGGGAAAGGTAACTGGATTACATAAATGAATTTAAAAGTATCAAAAAATGAAAGCAGTTCAAAAAGAAAAAAAAAAACAACCCTGCTTCTTTCTTGGTGGTCAGCAAAGGCAAGAATTTATTTCAAAGATAACAACCTTTCACTGTCCCAAAATGAATGTGTTCAATGCCTTTTAAAAAACTGGTCAGTACTCAATCAATTTTTAATCTGCCTCTGTCTTTAGCTTCTATGATTAAACCCTTTAGAAGAACACATTTAAGTCAACATTACTACGATGCATGATATACAATTAGTAATTAAGTTCTGAATATATATACGCATCTTAAAATATTTGTATATGTTTTTTTAATCCCAAATCAAATAAAGCGCCATATATCACATTCCGCACAGTAATTCTGGGTGGTTTATATGTCAGTCATTCCAATTTACTGCTCTGACATTTTAATTTTACTAGCATCCATCACTGGCACGATATTATCCTGGGCAATGAACTCCCATCTCTTAAGCATCAGCACAAAAATTCCATTTCAGGGAATTTATTAATAAAGATAAAGCAGAAATCTAAGGTCATTATTTATTCTTCTAAAATGTGATTTCCCCCACCCCTTATTTTTATTCACTACAAGAAATCCAGCCTATTTCCTCTCATAGGCAGTTTTCTGTCAGATACAACTTAAATTAGGCACGGTTAAAAATGGTTCAAAATAGAAGAGGAAAGTATTTTCAATTTATCAGTAAATGGTACACTCTTCCAGAAGAATGGAGAAAATTATAAATGGCCTTCTTAGACCACCATGCACTGTATCAGTGAAGACTTGTGGCACAGCATATCCATACCAAACAAGATGAAAAATAGATTTGTTTGGACTTTAATTTCTTTGTCTATACCAGTATATTAATGACATAGGAGGGGAAACCCTATATTTTGTTTTTGGAACATCGCAGTTGAGATAAACTTAGAGATAAAATTAAAGATATTTCTGCAGTAACAAAAATATTAAATGCTTCTAACACTTAATAGAAGGTGACAATTAATAGAACTGGCCGGCACAGACGCGTCCTTTACCATGAAAAGAAGGAAGGAAGGAAAGGGAAAACAAGTGTTATAAAAATCATCAATTAATATAAAAAATTGTCTTTTAAAAGTGTTTCATCCTTGTAAACCGCCCAGAGAACTTTGGCAACTGGTGGTACAGAAGTGTAATAAATGAAAAATGAAACACGTGCCCTGTGACAACTCATCATTCATATGCAAAGATCCCATTCTGCATGTAGAAAGTGTCTTCTATTCTTGGAGGGGAGGGATTTACTGTTTACAATGGAATGGTGTCATTTGCCGCATCCCCCGCCCCACGGATTCTGAGGCCTCTAATTCCAAGCCCCTTATAATGGGAAAAGATCATGTTGGGGCTCTGTGAGTTCTTGCATCTGGCAAGAGCAAATATTGTCCTAGAACTGCATCTGCCAGTGTATCATGATGCGTGCTGCTTGCCCCTTTCCTGGCCCCAAAGCAAAATCCGTGGTCTCTGCGCATGAGGAAGGGAGAAGTGGTAGAGATGAGCATTTCATGAATGTTTGTACTGTGTACTTGCAAAAGGTTCAAGAATTTTGAGGCTAATTCCTCCTGAGTTCTAATACATTAATGCTCATTAAATGCGCGGTGATTTTTAAAGCAATGATCTAGCATTTTAACTGTTGTGGCTATTTGACAGCGAGGCTTTTTCTAAAGAGTCTTGGGTTATTAGAAGTGCAAGTGCGGCCTGCAGTGTGGAGTGACCCAGCCTCAGGATTCCCACCAGCCACTCATGCTCCTTTCCAAGTTAGTCCATTCCATTCTCTCCCCAAACTTGGGTTTTCATTTTTCTTTTTCCACTGACACTCAACATTCCACTCAGACTGAACATGCTTAGTTGTCACTGGTATTGCAAGTGGGGCATGCTGTCCCTTCACAACTGCAGCTCCTGAACAGGTCTATGATTTCCTTGTGTGATAAGCAAAATGATGCCATCTGGTCCTGGATCCTTGAACATCAATGTGTGTTCTTTGTGAGAAACAAGAGAACTGATTCGTGCCCTCACATGTGACATTTTCTTTGTTCTTACTGGTCAAGTTTTGGCAGGAGCTTGGCTGTTCCTATTGAAAATGATTAGTTAGCTCTGTCGCATAGATTATACTCAGCCCTAAAGATTTTCTTAATTAATTAAGGAATTAATACATACATTATCACTGCCTTTGGCAGTAAAATCTGTCATTAATTCTTATAGTCCAGGATGGCTAATCCATCCTGGGTTAATTAATTCTTATAGTCCAGGATGGCTAACCCAGCACTACGCCTGCTAGTGAGAAAGAAAATACAAATGTTGCTTGAGCAAATTTAATTCGGGCTTCCTCATGTAAACCAAATAATCCAATCCTGAAGACTGTTTTGTTTAAAATGAAGTATGTGTGCATGGTCTCAAAACTTGATGCTGAACTAATAGGTAATAGTAGGCGTGAAATTCTGTATTCAACCCTAACCCAACTACACATAGCTACAATGTTTATTGTTTATATAGACACAGTAAATAGGTAGTCAGTGATTTTTCTGTGAGGTTCAAGATAAAACAAAATGATCTGAAAATCTTTGGAACAGATTTCATAATTATCTCTCAGACACAATCAGACTCAAAACTGATTTGTTCTTGTAAAAAACATTTAGTCCCTCTTAAATTTCATTAGATTCACATCCCAAAAGTATTTATTGGAAATAAGTGTCATTGAAATCTAAGAGTAGTTCTGACTAATTATGATGAGGACTGGGGGAAAGAACCCAGCAAGCACACTTAAGATGGCTTGAAATTGCTTCAATATTCATTTTCTAGTCTTCTGCCACACTTCAACCAGGGATGAAGTCTGCTGCAGAACTCTAAGTCTCCATACCGTGCTCTGGTCCCTTAAGAGCCAGCCGTGTCTGATGGTGAGGAAGGATCTCTAGTTTGACATTGTCAGAGGTGTTAGCTAAGAACTGTGTCGCTTCTGCCAATGTACAGTACTCCATGCTGGTGCCGTCAATGGAGAGAATATGATCTCCCACATGTAATGCGCCGCACCTACGAAAAAAGGAAAGGAAACAGGTCAAAATAGTTCTGTGTGCTCTTTGCTTGGAGTATCAGTTTTAATTATTTCCTTGAAAGTGTCATCTGTCTTAAATTAAATTCTCTTCATAAGAGCAACTTCATCATATAAAATTTACAGAGTTAAAAGATTATACTGCATTATTGATTAGGTTACTGGAGTGTTTTGCTAAAAGCCAATACAGTTAAAAAAGACAACTGAGATATCAGTCACATAACTTGAATAGCCTCACATTGACATGGATGAGTAGCAGAACAAATGGGAACAATTTAGCTTAAGGAGGCAACTCCTTCAGATCATAATTTGGTGAATTGCTTGAAAACTGGGCATTTATTTGTAAAATTGCTAGAATGGTGACAAAATAGGCGCTAATCATGAAACTGCTCATGACAACTAGATAAGGCTAGGTGAGTGATAATGACTGGACACCATGGGAGTGGAAAGGCCTAGATTGGGGCAGGATGGGGTCTCTAGTAGCATTTTGAGTTGCACGGGAACTATCCATGGTGCTGAACTTCATCCCTCAACGAGGCTTAACACCATGAAGCATGATGGAGAAATCCTATTCCCATAATTCTCAAAATAATAGTTGCATTGGAAAAAGAGCTCCACTGACACAGGAGTTGCCAGTCTCCCTGGCTAGACTGTGACATTTTGCAAAACAAGAATAAAATAAATATGTGATGAGGGGAAACAGACAACCACACCCTCCCTCTCCTTTTTTGTCAACCTGTACATAAGGAGGGAAACTCAAATACTTTGACCACCTAATGAGAAGGAACGGCTCACTGGAGAAGACCCAGATGCTGGGAACGACTGACGGCAAAAGGAGAAGGGGACGGCAGAAGATGAGGTGGCTAGATGGGGTCACTGGGGTGGTGGGTGTGGGCTTGGATGGACTCCGAGGAATGGTGGAGGACAGGAGAGCCTGGAGGAATGTTGTCCATGGGGCTGTGATGGGTCAGGCATGACTTTGCGACTAAGCAACAACAAAACAACATAAGGAGGGCAACTTTCTGAAGGAACTGCAGGGGATTTTGCATGATTTCTAATGCCGGAAGTTCACGTTTGGAATCACATGGAAAGTTTCTACTCCATGTGATTCAGGAAGTTTGTCCTTCAGAAAATCTCAAACTTATGTGTAGAAGACAGTGAAATAATAATGGATGTTTGTATGTGGGGAGGGGGGTGGGAGGGAAGTGATGCGTGCTGGTTCCACTTTCTTACGCATTTATTTATTTCCAAAATTACTGAATGGGGCTAGACAAAAAGAGCCCCACAGAACTGCAGGCTTACTGGAACAGATAGGCCTGATCTGCATGACCTTTGAGAAAAATGTAATTACAAACAATGACACTAAAGGCCATACTGGAAAGAAAACTGTACACATGTGGTCATTTTAAAATATTATATCCTGCAGTGTAAGTTCTGGGGAACAGACATTTGAGGCAGACAATTTACCTGAGCAGACAATATGGGGCACCATTACTAACCAGGAATTTCACGTGCACAATGTTCATTTAAATGGCTCACTGAATGGAATTTGCACAAAGGAGAGTAGCTTTGCAAAATACCCTTTCCTTTAAATGGTAGTACGAGAGAAAATGACGGCTGTTTGACCTGGTTCCTCCCCACCTACTTTTCTTTTTTAAGGTGCAGTTAAATATTCACTATTTTCCAAAGAACTTTAAAAATGAATTTGCTCACAGAATACAAAATAAACTGGCATTAAAAACACAGAAGCCAGTCTCTTTTCTCTCTCTTTGATATTGTGAGATACAACAGAATGCAGGTAGGGGTTGTTGCAAATCTAATGAGCGTCGATTTCCCATGCTGTAAGACCAAACAATGGCTAATTCCTAAATGTTGTTCAAGACTGAGAAATGTGATATACGGTACAACTTACTCTATTTCAAAATGTTAATCACTCTGAAATATTACTTTAAACAAGTAATCAGTGTAAATTTCCAAGTAACCGAGTGGCAAAACTTTTTTTTTAAATATGAGATGAGACACCATGTCTTTATTATATGCACTGGATTGGTTCCCCTCTCTGTATCCCTGCAGTTGGGAAAATGCCCAGAGGTGGTATGAAATGTCACATGAACAACTGCCAAAACCTGTGGAGTGGAGAGAGCTTGCAAGACGGGAAGCTACTTCCTGTTCATGTAACACCTTTGGATCACAGTGGAGGGACCCATGGCCCTTCAAATATTGGTGGACTGCTACTCCCATTAGCCACAGTCAGCAAAGCAACTACTGAGGGACAGCGGCAGCTGTACTCCAATAATAATGGACTACTATAATGTCTGGAAGTAACGTGTTTCCCAACCCCGATATAATCCTACTTATTTTGCCTACGTTTTTAATTGTTTTACCTCCTCTTCTGTATCCATCACTTTTCTAGATTGTAAATCTACAGGCCTGATTTAACTGATTCCTTTGTAAGAGCCTTTTGACTGAGAAGTACAATACAAATTGTTTGAATAAATAATAGGCTACCATCCAGCAACCATGCAGGGCACTGTTCACTGTCCGAATTGGTCCCTTGAGTGACAATCTTTGCCTTCTTATGCTGTATGCAGATGGATGGCATAGCATGGTAGATTCTTTTGCAATACTCACCTGTCTGCAATACTTGCAGATTTTATTTTGTCTATGACAATTACTTGTTTGCTGCAGCACATCGAGGTAGATAGTGCAACTCCCAGAGCAGAACCAGCTGTTTTGGCAACTTCAACAAGCAGTGGCCCTGAAGCAGTGGCTACTGAATCTGTAAAAAGAAAAGATAAAGCATCATAATTATATATTTCTTTAATTTTAAAGCCCTTCATTAGTGAAATCCTTAGTGAAACTAATTCTCCTTCCCCCAACCATTTCTAAATGATTACTGTGCACTTAAACAAAAGGTATTAAAGACAGGGGTTGGTCCTTGGTCACACTGATTTTATAAGGTCTGGATTATATAAGAATATAAGAAAATAAGAAGAGCCATGCTTGATCAGACCAAGATCTATCTAGTTCAGCATTCTGTTCAAACAGTGCCCAAACCACTGCCTACAGGTTCTCCATTATTTTATACTTAAAGACATACTGACTCTGATACTGGAAGTAACATATAGCCAGTCAGGACTAGTAAACATCGATAGCTTTCTGTAAATTTGTCCAATTCCCTTTTAAAATCATCCAAACTGCAGCCATCTTGTAGACGTGAGTTCTATAGTTAACTACATGCCAGGTGAAGAAGTGGTTCCTTTTATCTGACCTGAAGGTCTCACCAATCAGCTTTATGGAATGACCATGGATGCTAATATGCAAGAGGAAGAAAAATGTCTCCTAATTCATACCTTGTATAATTTTGTACACTTACATCATGTCTTCGTCTATTTACCACTTTTCTAAGCTAAACAGAGACCTTTCCTCATAAAGGGGTTGCTTGAGCCCCAGTCATTTTCTGCACAGGTGTAATGAACACAATCGCATACAGTAGTCCAAGAACTGTCACACTACACATTTGTTTAAGAGTAGTATGATAATGGCAGTTTTACTTTTAATTCCTTTCCTATGTCTATCAGTCACTACACACTGGATCAACATTTTCATTGATAATGCATTGATTTCATTCATTTTCACAAGCCCAAGAGCCTTATACTCATTTTCATTGAAACACATTTGCTCTTTTGATTTCCATTCTCCGAGGCTGAAAAGAAACCTTTGGAGCTTTCCACAGTCCCTGGGTCATCTGGTATCCTCTGCAAATTTGGCTACTCCTAATCCCAGATCATTTATGAATATACTGAATATATTGCAGGCATTGGTTACATCCCCCCATTGGGAAAATCTACAATATATTCCTGGCCTTTGCTTCCTGCTCTTTAACTGATACTGATCCATAAGAAGTCCTCTCCTCTTATTCCATGACTGCTGTTTGCTTGGGCCTCTTCAGCGAGAGACTTTATCAAAGGACTTTTGAAAATTCAGGTAAGCTAATGAAACATGATACTTAAAAATGGCCTCAGTGCTAGGAATGAGGCATGAGAAGTATGAATGAGCTTAGCTTTGCTAGGACTTATGTAATGCCACACTCAGACACCAGTTTTACCATGCCTTTGTTGCAATTAACCTTGGAGCACTAAAGCTCAAGCAGTAGCAATCAGTGTGCTCTGTGCGATATCTCTTGCTTTGGACTGTGCCAATTGCTATGATCCTGTTAGCCCCCTGTGTGCTGTTTGGACCAGCAGCAATGAGCGCGGAGAAAAGCATAATAACTGTGAAGCATGCATGTGCTAGGCATGCTGAATCAGCATATCAGACACTTGCAAAGCCAGCCATCTGGCATCAGTAGACTGGAAACTTACACACAGGGTATAACAATCCGGCTTCAACGATCCCCAAGGGCTAAACTATGTATTATTTTTTCACACTTTTAGGCAGCACTGTTAAACTAGCTGGTTTCATTTTGAAAAAGCAACTGCAGGGTGCTGAACGGAAGCATGCTCCTGATTTGGATTAGGGTCCTGCCCCAATCCTGTCCCGAAAGTGCTGATTACTGTGAACAGCCCCTTTGGAGCAAACAGCAGTGGGTGGCAGTGGGGAAAGAAACTGGCAGAGATCTCCCATGTGGATAGATAAAATGTTTCAGACCACACAGCTGCTTTCTATTCAAAATAAAAGTGGCAGGTCTCAGCATGCTTTTTACCAACTGTGAACAATGCAACCCAGCCATCTCTGAAGTGATGCTAGGCCATGCTGGGTATATGGTCCTATATTTCTGGCAGATACCTGGTGGGAGAAGGCTGACAACATGAGCAGCTTGGCCTTTAGCCTGTGTATAGACCTTTGATTGTGCAGCAGTGATGAAAACTTGCTTCTTACCCTTACAAGGGCTCTAAGCCCTGTTCTTCTCATGGGTTTGATAAAACAGAAGTGAAGAAAAACAAGGAGAATCATGCTTTAGAGTGAAAGGTGCAGCCTTAAGATAACTGAGAAACACCATAGCGAGATAGCTGAGAAACGGTTAAAATGTGCTAGGATAAGTATTCTGTTGTCTATGAGAACGATCCAGGACCCCAATCTAGGCAAACAAGGAGAACAAACCTAATGACTATGCTAGGAAAAGCAGAAGACAAGAGGCCACCTTAGAAAAATAAACACAAGAAAGAAAACTCAGAAAACAATGATCAATTGTACCTCCCTTGACAGAGACAGATTAGTTTATCATGTGCAAGTAAAAAGCGTGAGTATGAAAAATGAATCATGCAGAGATAAATTATTCATGTGTAAAAGATGTTTCAGCCATTAAGATATTTACACCATGACTAAAGCACTTACACACTGTGTTGATTTATTGGCTATGTAATTACATAAGATATGCTGGTGAATATTTGCATGGAAAACACTCCTAGATTTTTATTTCGTTGATAAGTTTTCCCACTTCTGAACATTGTGCCTCAATCAGTACACAAGGCTTGATTAAACCTCCCAGAGGCACCAGCATTACTTTCCACATGCTAAGAACAACATTCGCTTCTTCAGCTGAATGAAGCACCTTTCCCATTAACAAATACAAACCATAACAATGTGGATGGAGGAGGGGGAGAACATCTTTTAACAGCCCACATAAAAGGGAATTGGTGGGAAGATTTGGTCTGTAAGAATCCAAACCAAGTCAAGGCACTCTGTCCCTCTCAAACACTCACAAAATACTATGAAAGGTTTTCTTAAGGCAGTACATGATGAGCTTTCATCAGCATACTTAAAACTATGTTTCAAGTTAAATATATTCCATGGGTTTTATTACTGCACACAGATGTCAGAGGTGACGGATTTAGACATTTAAGTAACAGGTAGATGTCAAAGAACACACTGGCATCTTCAACCCTAAATTTATTAATTTCACTGAATTGCATTCACTTTAGTAACTAAAACTGACACCCAATCGTTTTATTGTTTCATGAACTAGGTGGTTACATTTTCCACTATATATTTAAAAGCCAAAATATCTTGGATGTGTGCAAAAAGCTGCAGTTAGGTCAAAGCAGTCTGCACATGCTTAAAGGCATTCTTCTTCATAATTGTACTGCATGTTCAAGTCATGTCATCTAAAACCACTCATTTAAAAAAAAACACCAATTCTCTGTCCACTGGATCTATATCAGTAGGTGGTACAGAATGGCTATACACAAAAAGTCCATAATTACTTTTACATTACATCATACTATTTTGAAAAAAACACAGTGATTTACATTTCTATTGATGATAGGATACAATAATTTCAAATTATAGAAAATTGATACATTTATGTTGTGCATTAGGAAGCATTTCCTAACTTTACAAGCTGTTTCTCAAAGCTACCAGCTTTGTGTAGATGCTATAGGATTTTCTCCATGGAGTCAGACAGGTTGATCCACTGTGTTCTCTTCCAACTCCATGATTCTAAAATAAGTCAGTGAAGTGTAGTGATCAGAGCACTGAACTTGGACTCAAGAGATCTGGGTTCTAGTCCTTTCTCAGCCACTAGCTGCTTTTGGGCCAAGCACAGACTTCGAGGCTAACCTACCTCACAGGGTTGCTGTTGTCAGGATAAAATGGAGAGGAGACATTTTTAAGCCAGCTCGTTTTCTTGGAAAACAAAGCAAGGTAAAAATGTAGCACAATAAGGATAAATAATAAATTAGGGAATATAAATTAATCCCTAATAATCAGATTAGGGATTAGATAAACAGATTCACTGTAAACAAACATATTTAGAAATATCCTAAAGGCTCATGGCACAAGGAAGCTAGGAATGGACTTATGCCATTTTCATGTAATAAAATACTGTATAAGTTTGAAAAGAAGCATTTTTAGGTATTATATAAATCTCTCATCAATCTGCTGCTGTTCTTCCTCCTTCATTTCTCCCACTAAAGGCACACTTGTCCTTTTCTCTGCCATCTTGGCTTGCACAAGATAGTAATAGCTCACCCACTAAAAAAAAAGCTACAACACTTTCTTTTCCTCCTTATTTGTGTTACTACATTAGAATATAATCATTGGAAAGAGGGAACTCATGCTACACTATACACAGTGTAACAACAAAAAACTCATGTACACTATACATGGTGACCTAATGACAAAAGGTACAGATGTTACCAGGCTGTATTTGAGTGCAAGGCCACTTTTAATTGTCAGAGAATTTTTAACCAGTGCAACCTGAATGCCAAGCAGATAAATCAGCTAAACCTGACTTTTTTCCTTCCCTATGTGGAGATAATGACTTTTTAACATGTCTACTTTGAAGTGAATTACATCTGCGTATAACCAACCACAAGCATGCATCTCTCTAGGCTCATCCACCAACCAAGCTATAACTCTGCAAGTGAATAATGTAAGGGATCACTCTAAGTCTTCTTCCTTTGGAAAAAGAAAAGAGGAATAAAATGAGATCCAGCAAGATCAGAAGCATGCAATCTTTAGGAAAACTCTGTAAGACACTAGCGAGTAATTACACACAGGGGAGACTGATCATCCTGATTTCAGCAATAGCCTTGACTTGCACCATCGATGCAGTATTCATGTTGGCATTTGTTTTTACCAATATAATAGTGTCCATACCCTGGCTAAATTCATGCTTCATTAATCAGAGCAACCTTTTATGTCTTCCAGGTCTTGTGTGAAAATCAGAAGCTATCAGCAAGCAAGTCTTGATTTTGGAAGCTGAAAAGTCAAAGCTGTCGCTTATTTCCCCCTTCATAGTTTGCATTATATATATTTAACGTGGTAAATCAAGTATGAAACCCAATGCCCCGAAAAACATTTGAACAGCTTAAGCCAGCAAACGGTGGCAGACAACACACAGGTGGTAAAGCAGGACAGTTTCTAAATAATAAAACAACTATTTAAAAATTAAAATGATTTAATCCAAGGCTGGCAGCAAGCCCCACAGTGTGGTCTATATAATGTGTGTTCAGTGCCCCCTAGAATCATAGAGCAGTAGTGTTGGAAGGGGCCAGAAGGACATCCAGTCCAATCCCCTGCTCCAGGCAGGACTCCCAGTTAAACCATTCCTCTTGAAACCCTCTAGGATCTCTCACAACCTCCCTAGGTAATTGGCCGCATTGTGGCACTACTGTAACAGTCAGGAAATTTTTCCTGTTATCTAGCTGGAACCTGGCTTCTTGTAACTTCCCGCAACTTGAGCCTGTTATTCTGTGTCCTGCAGTCTTTTAAGAGAAAGGGTAAACAGTTATGGTCGTAAAAATATCCTTTTGCTTAAAGAGTTATCAATACAACAGTATTATACATTTAAAAAAATCTCTGTGCCTCTCTGATTTTTGTTATGCCATTCATGTTATCCAGAAACCCCCTTTTTTTTTTGAGAGTTCATAAGACTTATAGACTCACCAGCACATATTCCCAAACCAGAAGAGTCTTCTCTAGATTATTATGGTTGCCGTTCTCCTTACATCTGCTCTTCACCTCTTTGCCTGCTTCATTAAACATTTCACAAAATCTATCTGTCGGTTAAGCTCGCATGACATGCCAACCCATCCAGGGAATAAGCTGTGCCGTGTGGCTTGTTTCTGGAATAACCCACAGTGCACTCCCAGTGTCTCTTGAACCCCCCCCCCCCCGTTTCCTCTCTTCAGTCACACTGCAACCCCTTTTGTTGTCGCTGTGGCCTCCCCCCACTTTCTTTTCAGAAATCATTTTCCCAGTCCCTGAATGTACAGCCTTTTCATTTTGCTCAAGTGACACATTGTAAGAGCCATCCACTGGTTTGCTGCTTACATCTTTTTTAATTATGTTGCATCAGAAATGTATACAAATGTTTTCATTTTAAAAAATATTATTTGTTGAGGCACATGCATACCTCTGAGTACCCACAATGAAAATGCCTTGCCTGGTCAATTTCATGGTAAGTGCCTGCTCTCAAGGCAGGCAACGTCCATGGACATTTGAAAATGCCAGGCTTCAAATACATTACTTTGCTTTCACTTGACAAATGCCAAATGAAAAGCAAGCCATGAGAAGTTCTTTGCTTGCAAAAAGGGGTTGCAATTAGATGACCCCCTTCCCAGCGAGATCTAAGTTTTCCGTTCCTATTGTATCCCACTTTTTCCTGAGCCTGTATGTGCTCAGGAAAGTGGGAAAACGCAGGAACTCCATTTATGGGAATAGTTACAGACCAGGGTTTAAAAAAAAATAGCAGGGGTGTGAAAGGGCTAAGCCAGCTTTTTTTCCTGACAGGAGCATATATGCAGCCATGAAATTGGCATATGTCCCTGCTATAAGAAAACACTGGTGAACCCTGTTGAAAACCCTGTTGTAAATGAAACCCTTAGTCTTCGGTTGCTTCCTTCAGCAGGTCTGAAGAAAAGGTGTTTGGTCATCCTATTGTGTGCAAGGCTTTTGGCCCATACACTAAGATGACTAGACTAGGAAGACTATTGCCAAGAGAGAAAATGCAGGTACTAAACCAGTAACTCAGACATTGCTTATGCTGCAATACTTGTACAACTCCAAAACAAGCAAAGTATGTGCTCTGCTTTTGAAAGTGAACAGGGAATCTAAACACATTGAAGAAATCAGAGTTTTCCCATCACCAGTGGAACAAACAGCAGAGAAGAAAGAGGCAGCATAATTTGTGCTGTTGGGTTAAAATATAGCTGGAATGACAGATTTTATGTCTCCTGGCCTTGAAAGCATACCTTTAAGTGCATACTATTACAAATAATATAAAGGGCAGCAGCACTCATAAATTAAATGCAATTGCTAGAATAGCCAGTTTTTGTTTAACAACAATAACTACAACAAGGAAATGGAAAGAGGAAGAAGAAAGAGGGAGAGGAGCACCTTCAAAAATGTCATCAGAGTAGACCAATCCAATCATATACCGTTCTAAGCGATCTATCTCCCCTCTGTTAAGAGCAGATTTCTTTGGCACTGAAGGGCCATACAGTATTCTGGACCAGGGATCTAGAATAACCGTTTTTGTTTTCCATTGTTCTGTGACAATCAGAAACTTTCAGCAGGCAGGTCTGAGGAATGAGCTGGGAACAATGAATGCACAAGAAATGCCTCTTGTACCAAGAAAAAAAAACTCCACATAATGACAACTGCACTAGTTCCACCCAGAAAATGGAAATTCAGTGGAGGCGGAGGCTGCTGCTGTCCTGCACTGCTGCTCTCAGCATCCTTCCTTTTCCAGTCTGACTGCTTTGGGATGGATTTCCCCTCTCTTCATTTGCTTCAGTGAGTTTCTATATGCAAAATGAAAGGAAAGATGGTCTGGACCCAAATGTGACTTGCTATTTCTGTATGAGCTAATCCCATCACTAACTACCATGAGTGAACAGAACACAAACTTGATGGATGTATGCAAATTGTTTAATAGCATGAAAACCAGCCCATTCCAGTTCCATTTAAAACATTATGCTGCACCAAAATGTAAATTGATCTGATACAGCAAAGCACAGCAAAACAGTAATGGACTCATTTACAACAGGG
>NW_025335408.1:300689-320252 GCF_004798865.1 Varanus komodoensis | reverse complement strand
CCATGATATGAACCTTTCTAAGTAAAGCCACTTACTACCCAGATTTAAGAATTTAAGGGTTAACAAGGTATCTTTTCAATTACTTCTCCTAGGCAAACTCCATACAGTCCCCTTTTAACTGGCCTTTTCATTACACATTTAATGAAACAATAATAAACCACATCATCATCATCATCATCATCATCATATCTTTAAAATGTCTGATACATGTTCCCCACTTTGAACTCTGGTCAGATCAAGGCAGGCTTCCCCAATCTGGTACTCTCCAGGGATTGTGGACTACAATTGGAAACATTCCTGATCATTGGTCATACTGGCTGGATCCGACACGAGCTGAAGTCCAAAAGATTTGGAGGGCACCAGCTTGGGAAAGGCTGCTCTAAGGACAGGCAAGGAAGGCGGCAAGGCATCAGCCATGCCAGGATGGCAGCAAGAAGTCCTGTTAATTTCCCTAACAGTCTGCCAGAAGTTAATCAAAACCTCAAGTACACTAAAACCAAAAAACTGTACATTCCTCTATCACTTCAATGAAGCACCCATAGGAGAATATTAACTGTGGAGATCTTTTACACATGATTAGATTAAAGACTGGGTGATCACTATCCTAAGTCATACTTCCAAGAGGAAGAACTTAACCTCTTTTCAGTCCTACACTTTGTCCCACTTATTGCAACCTTACCTCAAGAAAGATATTGTGGAGAAAGTGCAGAAAAAGGCAACAAAAATGATCAAAGGACACTAGCAAAGTTACCAACACTAGGACTTTTCAACTTAGGAACAGAGCAAGTAAGGGTGGAATGAACATGATGGAGCATATACAATTATGTATGGGGTACAGAATGGAAACTGCAGCCATCCAGTGAGGTTGAACTCTGGGAAATTAAAGATTCACACATGGAATTATGTACTTTTTCTCGAAGAACACAGGCAAATTAAGGAACTCACTGTCTCCGGTTTTGATGATGGCCTTCCAAAGCATAGTTTCTTATAGGATAAGGCAATCAGTGGCCACCAATCATGATGACTACGCATAACTTCCACTATCAGAAGTAGCACACCTCTCAATACCTCTTGCTGGGACATGAACAAGATGGTGCACAGTTGCACTCATTTTCTGCCTGTCCTCTTCTCATAGCTTGTTGTCTCATCCAAACTTGGCAACCGTGAGTTGCTGGCATAGTGAACAAAACACAAAGACTCCATGGGCGGTGAATTTTAGGGTTCTGATGGATTTGTTAACCACACCAATACCAATCCTTGCTGGGTTTGTACAATATGATAAGCTTTGAATAGGGATTGAATAATGGAATGGGTGCCCACAAACCTTGGTGGCTCTTTTAAAATCCCCATGGTGTCTTTAATCATGTAAATCCAGACACTGTCTGAATGCAGTTACCAAGTCCCCCATGTTTTCCCATCCAAGGGAAACTAAATCCTGTACCATTGCCCACTTACTGGTAGGAATTCTTTAACATATGTTTGTAATCTAAGTAGTTTTCTGGAGAATATGAATTGCTTTTCTCTTGATAATTCAGATAATGAAACTTTATTTGTACTTATTTGGCAATAATTAAATTTCACTTCACCTTTATAGCCTGTCTCCTACAGGGAACAATGTTTATGCAACTGATTTTTAATGAGGCCTCAGTTTCAAAAGTGCTAGAGAGAAATGTTAATTGGGCCTGTTAGAGCTATTTGCAAGTTTGTAGTGTACAAACTGAACTGTTTTTCTATCACTTTGGGGAGGACCTGAAGTTTTACAAAATTACAATATTTTGTATACCTAAAGATAATCGTACTTCTTGTTTTCTATAGTTTTTGGTTATAATTGGTGGAACAGAAGCGAGCATAGGTTATAATAGCTGCTAGGTTTACCATTTGCTATTTTTAAAAGTAAACTCAATATGCCTTTTCAGAACGTGATATACAGAATGTGGCTGGAACATAAGAAGAGTAATTTTATTATTTTAGTTTAAAATGGGACTCTGTAATATATCAAATTTTGCCAATATTTAATATTCCTTCATGTTCTTTTTTCTGTGATGGTTTCAGTTATCTAACACTCACCCGTGGTTTATTTAATCCAAAATTGTTAAGTTCTTGGTTGTCATGATGTATAAAGGTGCTCACATTAACAAACCATGGTTTGCTAACCACAAGCAACCAATGTGAACCAATGGTTTGTGAAATCTGGGCAGTTCAAACCATGTGTGAACCCAGAACCATGAATCTTTTTGCCATGGTGACAGGCAAGAGTGATTAAAAAAAAACTCCAGATACTCTACATGCCAATACTATTTACATTAGAACAATGTTAATACTGCAAAGGCATGTAAGGGAGCAGACAAAGGGGGAAGGAAATAAAATACCCAAGGATTGAGAAAACAAATCAAAGTCTGATTGAGAGCCAGTGTAGTACAGTGGTTAAGAGTATGGGACTGAAACTCAGGAGATCTGATTCCTAGTCCCCACTCAGGCATGGAGTCAGCTGTATGACTTTGGGCCAGTCAAACACTCTCAACCCAACCTACCTCACAGAATTAATGTGAGGATAAGATTGAGATGAGGAGGGGATTTATGTAAACTCCCTTGATTCTGGGAAGAAAAAAAAAAGGCAGGACAGAAATAGAATAAATTGATTCATTGACTGTCAGCCAAGCCAACCTGGGGCAGGCTGACAAACCATCCATTAATGAAGGGTTTAAAAATGGATTAACATTAAGTACAAACCAGGCCAAAGCCAGAGCCTGAAAAAGAGCTTCCTTCTATCCCAACCTGTCCGTGATATTAGCTCACTGGCAGTACTCTTCTCCGTGTGCCTTCCACTAGCAATGCCTTCTTTCAGGGTCCAGGCAAAATATTTTTATTTATTCATGGTTTTAAAGTACTTCTAAAAGTTACTGTTGGCAGTATTGTTTTCGTATTGTTGACTGTTTTGTTTTTGTTTTTAATTTCCTGGATCATCATTTACCTGTGGTTTCAAGTATTTTAAGAATGCATGGTGATACAGGTTGCTCTCATAATGAAAACATTTCTAAACAAACATTTCTAAATGATCTGGATTGTACTGAAGTTATGGAATTAGTCAAGTTTGTCTGTGATTGAAAAACAATATTGAACAAAAATGTTATAAAGGTGATCTTCCTCAGATTAGTAGAAAAAAATGGCTTTAGAGACTGAAAGAGGGATTGCTAGCTTATAAAACTTGAGTTATAGAATGCTTTGCTTTGGAAACAAGTTGCTGGCAAAACTAGTAACCAGTTACAAAAGGATGTATTGACAATTTTCCCTGAAGGTGAGGTGTGGGGATGCCACAGTTTAGGAGCTGGCCTGAAGTGAGCTGGCACTAGTATTCTCGTAAGGATCCCTTTTCATCCTCTACTTTGTCTTAAGTTTGGTAAGTTCTCCCTCTAAAGATACCCATCAAAAGTGGTAGTTGCCGTCTCAGCTCTTTGTTGAGAGGATGAAACTAGGGAAGTGAACAACAACTAAGCTATTGGGCATTTCTTATTTATTTATTTTGAACATTTTTATTAGAACATTTTTATCCCATTCTATACAACCAATTGTCTCAGGATGGCTTATAGTAAAATATAAATAATATATAAACAATATAAATAAACAATATAAACATAAATATAAATAATATAGAAATGATCTACAACTAAATAACAAGATAAAATTATTATCTTGAAGATTGTTTATATTTATTATGTATCCTAATGTTACCAGCCATGTGCTTACAGAGGAAGTGTAATTCTAAACAGTTATTCAGGTATGTTCCTAATCAATATGCTTGTAATTGTAAATCTGATGGGCTGGATCCAGAATTATTCATACCGAGAAGAAATCCACCAAATTCGAATGCATCTAGCTCAATATATGACCAAGGCTGGGTCTAACTGGCTGTCTGCATAACAAACACAACACGCAGTGAGGTTGCAACAGGTGTGGGGCATGCACAGCAGCCACTGTGAATATGTAAGACCTACCTAGGGGGTCTTGTGTAATGAAAATCCAGTGAGCACTGAATTATCTGTGTGCTGCACTTCACCTAAGGAGCTGGATATGCCACACAGCACCAATGGGTGTTGGGCACAGTCATTCACAATGGGTCAGTTAGCTGCAGCACACCACCGGACTCTCTCACTGCATCCTTTGAGGGAATATGAACTTCAAAGAGTCCCTAAATTTTTATTCTTTGGGGAAGACTATGATATTTTCCATTCTAAATAGGTATATTTCAGATTTGTAAAATTCAGCCATGTACTAGGTTTTAGCATGTATTTTAAATTTTCTTAAATATATTTAAGAATATTATATTCTTAAATATAAATTTTCTTAAATATAATCCATGCTGAAACCTACTTTGTTAGTTGCAGTTCAGTATTTCTACTATAAAATCTACTTCACCAGTCACAGATCAATATTTCTAGTATGAAAATTCTAGGAGGTTAGGAGTCCCATGCAGTTATTTTCCATATCATTCACCTACCTATACCATTATCTAGTAACAGGTACATTACTGTACAGAGTAATCAGATTCAGTGTAGGATATCAGAGGGAAAAGTGTCCCATGGGTATAATCTCACCAAGCCAATTGACTGGCCTCATATTTTTCCTCTTCCTGAAGAGACTTTTAAATCCCTTATTGATAAGAAAATGCAGTTAATCTTCCTGTCGATGGCCTTGTGTGAGGCCTACCATGAAAAATGAAAAAGCCATAAAGTCCATGCTGTTTTATACAACTTTCTTGAGCTACTAAATTAAGGTTGAAATTTTCATACCATTTTCATACCATTTTCTGCAAAAATAGTTGCCAGGTTATTGAGCTTATGAATTCTGAAGCACATTTATCCATAATCCTAACACTTCTAAACAGACCATAGGAAACCACAATGCTTTTCACTGAAAAGCTTTCTTAGAGGGGAAAGCATCTTCTGGTGCTCTTGAAGAAATATATTTTTTAGACAAATGCCTGTATTAGCAGGACTTTTCTACTGTCTCACACGGTGCCTCTAGGATTTATGTTTTTAACACATCTTTTTGCCTTTTCTGTCACCAGATGGACATAAGAGTTCATGACATACCATGTAGGATTTTTTTTAATGGATCCAAGAAAAATAACCACATGCTGCTATCTTCTTGGTATAACTCGATGATTGGGAGAGTTACTACCTTGATAGGAGCTATGGTATGCTTTCAGTCTGCAAAACCATGAAATAGCTAGACTCTAAATTACAATAAAATACTGTTCACCTCTCCACGAACCTAGAAAGATTAATGAGATGCTGCTGATGGGAATATCTGTGCTACCAGAGGCATAACAGGTCATAATCATTGTTCAAGTAGCCTCTAAAAGATGGACAGTAAAATGTCACAGATGGCTCCCAGAATGAAAGCTCAGCATTTCAGCTTACCCATAACTGAGACATCGTATTCGATGAGCAAAGTTGCTTCTTGCCCACACTGTTTGAGAATACTCATGGCTTCGCTGTGTGATGTTCCAACAAGCCGAATACCATCAACACTGAGCAACCTGTCACCTGGCTTGATTGTACCCTCTCTGAAACAGGATCAAAAGAGCAGTCATTATTAATCTGATATAATGAGATTTGGAGATAATAGCCACATGCAAAGAGATTCTTTAATACCCCTTCCCAAATTTCAATTGAACTGTCTTTTTTCTTAAAAATTATTGTGACTGCAGGACAGTTCAGGGGCCACTAGGAAAAAAGAATTGTTTCCAGCAGAAAACCAGTGACCAGAAAATAGTAGCACATTATTAAATAGCCATTGTTAAGTATTATCTTTTTCTCTAACATACATGTGTCCACTCCAATATGAACACTCAAGGAAGGCTATGTTTTGAAGCAAAGGAAAATAAAGTATCACTATAATTACAAAATACAGATATACATCAAAATATAGGTTAGCAAAATGAATACTATTAACCCCCGCTTAATCTTTTCATTACATGCTACCCTAAATGTAAAGGTCTTAATACTACCTGTGGAAGATGCTGAGGCTCCAGTTTTGCTTACTCTTCACAGGAAATCGGTCCTATAACTGTGAATTAGCTTTAGGTCACCTTCAGGATGCTACATAAACTGCATAGGGCATTCACACTGCTTTATGGGTATGAGCTGAAGCCCCTGCAGCTGTTCTATATGGCAATATAGCAATTACACAGTTGCTGGGTGCAGGGGAAGAACAGCATCACTGCAGAAACTTTTAGCCACTTCCCTACTGCATAAATTAAAAACCACTTTGCCACCCCTTATAACTCGCTGTATAGGCAGCAGTGGCAAGCACTAACACCGTCTCTGAATGCCTCTTTACTAACCTCCATTGACACACAAAGAGGCGAGGCCTTAAACTGATGCTTAGCTAAAGTATCAAAGAAAGTTGTCTCTCACATTTTAATGGGAGAAATTGCAAACAGTGAGGGATAATCCCTTCATTTTTTTGATATGCATATTTTGAAAGTACTTGTTTTCCTTTCCTGTACCATCTGAAAGAACACAGACCCTTTGGCCCACTTCTGCATGCTCTCCATTATAAAAAGGAATGGAAAAGGTTTTGGCATCCATGTGCGAAGGGCAGAGCACAGTGGACAAGTAACAGGATAGCGAGTAACGTAAAGGTGGAGATAGAAGTAGTCCTACATCAGAAACAGCTGCTTCTCTCAGCAAAGTCATACAGTGCTCCGTGTACCCATGGAAAATTGAGGGCCTTGGCACCATCAGCCCATGGCTGGAGTGCTGCCAACTAGAGGGAAGGCAAAAAGGTGGGGAATCACCCATCCCTTGGCCCTCACTTGGCTGCCCCTTGCAGTCCACACACACGAGCTCCAGAAAGGAGGGTGGTAGCCAAGGACAATATTCTCTGGCACACCCCAAGATTCAGAGAAAATGTACGATTGCAGAAGAAAAGAATGCACATCAGATTTCTGGACTGCTCACTTTTCTTAATCTTTGTCCTGATCCAAAAAGGGATGAACATACACAAAATTTTGTATGGGAACTGGTAAGCACATTCATTTGTGAGAACTGCATTATCAGAGGTAGGACATGGATATTTGTGAGGAAGAAAGGGATGCTTGGGGGTGGGGCACATGCAAACGCTCACACAGGTGATGATCCACTGTAGCCTGAAGCACAGTGCATGCAAACAGTCAGCTCAGGATGGAACAGAGTGGCGCGTGGGCCAGCACCACTAGGAAGGATGACTGAAACCAGCACCTTGACTGGTTTCTGAATTTATTTTTTTAAATAACATTTTGATGCTATTACTAATATAACTGCAATCTCAATAGTTCCGTATTTTTCCACATTTACTAGAAGAGCCTTTAGCTAAATCCTTCTTTGGCCATGAAGCCCATTTGTTGACCTTGGGACAGTCAGCATCTCAGGCCTAACTTTATTCAGGTTAGTAACCTCAGGTTGTTATGAAGATAAAAGTGGGGGAAGCAGCTGACTGTTTAGCTCCTTGGAGGAATTACTACTATTACTACTGCTGCTACTGCTACTACTTATGCATTTATTGTGAAACACATCAACAAAAGCTGTACTAAGATACTGAAATGAAAGAAAACATCTTAAAATTAAACTATATGCAAGTTTCAAGATAAACTCAGTATGCATCTTGCAAAGTACATTCTATTCCTCTTAAAGCATTTTAAAAAAGTAAACTCTGCTTAACAATAACACACAATTGTGTGTCTCAATTAAAATTCATTCCATGCTGTCTTCTGGAATGCCTATTACCACTCCTTCAATAAAGCATATAATTCTTAAGGCACAATGGACATGAATGCATCTATTGTGCTTTGCAAATGTCAGTCTTTACATACACCTTTCTCAAAAATGTATCCTTTTTCCTCCCTGTCTCTTTCTCTCTGTCTCTCTCGTATGTGTGGGCGCATGCACATGGACTGCAAAAGATGAATTGTACCTGTCAGCAGGCCCTCCAGGTCTAACACATGTTATTACAACTGGACGAGATTTATTTCTGTCATCATGTGCTCCACCTAGAAAAGAGAATGAAATAGGCACTTTCTTCTTACTACTTCTATAAAAATCTATTTCCAAACTAACCACCTAGAAACATCTGCAGCATGCACAGACAGAACATTCTCTCCTCTTCCCCCACAAAACACCAAGATGCTTTTTCTGTGGTGAATTACGGTGTTCAAGACTCTGTGGAGCTTAATCCAGCTAAAGTTAGTTAGATGTTCCAGACAGAAGACTCCTAGCATTATAATATAGAAACCATTGGTCAGCTGTCAGATCTGTAGGAAAATACAGAAGGGCCACATTATTTATTTATTTAGAAAATTTCTAGGCCACCCCATTCACTGAAGCCTCGAGGCAGCTTACAAATAAATAAATTAAAATACATAAATTAACAATATAAAACACATATAACAGTATAAAATAAGTTGCCCTGGCCAAAGAATAAAAATAAATACCATTAACAATTAAAATGACGCTTGAATAAAAAGGTCTTCGCCTGGCGCCGAAAAACAAATAACGACGGCACCAGGCAGATCTCTCTGGGGAGCGCATTCCATAGATTGGGCGCCACCGCAGAGAAAGCCCTCCTCTGAGTACCTATCCTCCTAATTTCCTTCACGGAAGGTTCCCGGAGAAGAGCCTCTCCCGCTGATCTCATGGGGCGAGCGGGCATATATGGACGTAAGCGCTCCTTCAGGTAGCCAGCACCCAAGCCGTTTAGGGCTTTATAGGTCATCACCAACACCTTGAATTGGGCCCGGACTTCAATGGGAAGCCAGTGAAGCTGACGGAGGACTGGAGTCATGTGAACATAACTCCCAGTCCCCGTCAGCAGCCTGGCAGCTCTATTTTGAACCAATTGAAGTATCCGGACTGTCTTCAAGGGTAGGCTCATGCAGAGCGCGTTACAGAAGTCAAGGCGGGAAGTCACCAACGCGTGTGTCACTGTCGCCAGGCAGTCGTACTCCAGGTAGGGGCGCAGCTGATGGATCAGCCGAAGCTGAAAGAAGCATGAAGAAGACAACAATACATGGACCACTACAAGGTTCTTTAAATGGAGCAGGGTGAGGCCACCATTAAACCACATTGGGAAGTACCCTAAATTCCATTAAAAGCAACAGAACTGTTGTTACAATTCTGAACTTAAATCCTGAACAGTAGAGTCAATGTGGAAAGTTACCTCGCACATACGACTTAAACATTTTGGGACCAGGCTACCTGAAAGGTTATATTTACTGATATGAAAATTCCTGTAATCTGAGGTCTTCTAGACAGCCTATTTAGGGCTGCCAACACCTGAGGTTTTTTAGGTTTTTTAGTGTCTGTATTCCAGGTTTTGAATTCTACTCCTAGCAATGCTCAGCTGGTTTCCTTTTTGGCATCCTTCCACTGCTATGCCAACTTAAAAAAAATAAATAGCCAGGTCTTTGCCTCCTGTTCAGCTTATCTGTTTTAATGCTCATGAAATTTTAACTAATTTCTGTCTTGTGTTTTATTATTTTATTGACTGACCCAGATTGATTTTTATTTGGTCTTCTATTTACATATCATCATGCATGTTTTATTGCTTGCTGTGTTTTAATTCTAATTGTTAACTACCTTGAATACTTAGGTGCCATATCAATTTAACTAATAATTCATGCATAATGTCCAAAGAGCAAATATTGACACATGCTGGCTTTGTATAGAAATTAAAACAACAAATTGCTGGTGCAATGATTCTCAAACTGTGGGCCACAGGAAGGTTCAGATGTTAAGAGATGTGAAGCTATCTTTGCTTCAGCATGTACACGATAGGCAGGTTGAATGCCTTCTCACTGAATTATCACTGCATGCATTTGGATTTTGGGAGTGAGTGTTCCTCCACTTGCTATATCACCTCATCCTGATTTTTTGAACAGTAGCTGGTTTATTTGATGTTGTAAATCTATATGCAGCTTTAGGAGGAACTGTCACTGATACCTTGCTCTGTTCTCCTTTCTAATGTCATTGTTGGGTTACTGATGCAATCTGCAGAATTTTGCACACAGCACAAGACTTTAGGGACCCTAATATGCACAAGGATCTTTGCAAGTTCAAATGGTCAGTGCTGTGCTGGGTGGGGGCACAGAAGGCAGAATAAGTTCAAAAGCAGGGTAAGCCCCAAAATGTTGAAAAACCATGTCTAAAAGGAAACTTACCTCTAATAACAAAACCAAAAGTGTTCCCTTCTTTATGTAAAGTAACTTCTACAGTTCTAAAGATGACACCTGAACCTTGTACAGCTGAAAAACAAGAAGTTATGATTATATTCAATACAGTTGCTGTAAGTAGTACAATATTCCTAATATAGCCAAGACATGTAGTTTTATATGAAAACAAAACTAAAATAATCATTTCACTTGGAGACAGTAGGCTTGTTCGGATATAATTGTAGCACCCAGTGACAATTCATGGATTAATTAATCCACAAACTGCTGGAATGTGGACTGTGCCTGAGCCATATGTGAGCTGCTTCTGGTTTCTTGGAACAACCTACACATGCCGCATTTATGGATTATTTCTATATTATTCAAACAGGGGAACTTGGGGCTGTTTGTGGGTTAAACAATCCCATTAATTCAAGAAAAAAACCCACAGGTTAAATTAGGGTTGTTTAACACACAATGGCCTCTGTTCCCACATCACGGAAACAACTGAGAAAGGCCAGATTTGTAGATTGTTCCATTTGTAGGAAAATGGAAGTGTCTCAATTATGGCAAGTCCCCCTTAACTTATGGTTTAATTAATTGAATTAAAACAATCGCTACCGGACACTGCTTTGTCCAAAGAAGTCAATTACATTTTTACAAAAAAGAATTTCTATGATTTCAACAGAAGCGGTCACATCGAACAACTAAATCTCAGTCAAAATCGTTGTATATTCTTATTGTACAAGGGGGTCAGATGAGACATAAAGATGTTTAGATTGCTTAGCTTGAGGCAAACCAGACAAATTTCACATTTTTCCAATGCCCTGTCAGTGGAAACAGAGGTGGGAACTTTGTCTCTTTCTCATTATGGAAGGAATTGTCAAACTGTTGTTACATCTCTATCAGTACAGTGGTACCTCGGCTCACGAATGCCTTGGTTCACAACCAAATTGGGTCGCGAACAAACATTTCATGGAAATTTTGACCTGGGTTGCGAACTCCGCATTGGGTGGTGACCAAGATCGCAGCCATCTCCTCCCCTTCCCGAGAGGGGAGATGACCACGATCGCAGTTGCGTTCGTGCAGGGAAGACGTGCGTGATCACAGGCACGCTCCTGCAGGAAAGACAGGCGCAGCACAGCACAGCTGCAATCACGCACTTCTTCCCTGCATGAATGCGACTGCGATCGTGGCCATCTCCCCACTCGGGGTGGTGGGGAGATGGCCATGATCGTGCTGGTTTGGGGGGGGGAGATGGCCGAGATTGCACCCGTCTTTCCTGCAGGAGCATGCCCGTGCCAGGATTTCTTTGAGAAGCACCACCCCAACATAACTGTAACGAACAGTGTTGAATCTGATGAACGATAACATGGTCTCTCATTTCCAAAGGTTATGCAGCGCAGGAAAAAACAAGTGACTATAGACAGATTTTTCACCAAAATTGACCCTGCAGCTAAGAAACAAAGAAGAGAGGAACCCCTGAAAGAGATCTCCCCAGTGTCCTTATGGAGGGGGACTCTCCCTCAAAACAATAACCTCCCCCCCACCTAGGTTATTGTTCTCCACTGTGCTGTACAGTACTTTGTTACTTTGTTATTCTTTGTCACTTTGTTTCAAATTTTTCTGATTAAAAAATAGTTACAGAATGGATTAACCTTATTTACATTGAACCTTATAGGGAAATTTGACTTGGCTCGCAACCAAAAATTGGCTCACAACCACATTTGGAGGGGCCAGAACGGATTAAGCTTATTTACATTGAATCTTATGGGGAAATTTGACTTGGGACCCAACCAATTTGGGTCACAACCAGAGTCATGGAACGAATTAAGTTCGTGAGCCAAAGTACCACTGTATTTAGTAGCTCTCCAGGGTTTTAGGCAGGAGATTTCCAGGCCTACTGGAGATAGAACTTTGAACCTTGTGCATGCAAAGGAAGTGTTCTAACACAGAACTATGTTTGTTCGCCACCAGAGAGGGAGAGCACAGGCACAGAGTCCAGTATGGCTCATCATCCCCAGGCCATGTAGTAGGT
Source organism: Varanus komodoensis (assembly GCF_004798865.1). Classification (NCBI taxonomy): domain Eukaryota; kingdom Metazoa; phylum Chordata; class Lepidosauria; order Squamata; family Varanidae; genus Varanus; species Varanus komodoensis. Next base: position 308,028 of record NW_025335408.1, on the reverse strand, counting down.
TTCCAGGCAAATGGGCAGGGGATGCTGCAAAGGGGACTAAGAGGAGACATGAATAAGGTAGAAAGTTACACTTATAATACTTTGTGAGATAATATTTCAATCCTAATAGGGTATCTTTCTTCCAGTCTATCAGGTGACTACTGCAACAAATCCAGAGCTACAGCAATATAAGTGAAAAAGCAGGTTTCTGAACATACACATCTGTACATAATAGTAATTCATTGTCAATAAACAAAACACAGAACTTGAATTTTAGGTTGGGCAGAACAGTAGTATAAGGTGTGGTTCATTCTGTTCCAATAAGATAAAATCAAGAGATAGAAATTCTTGGATGAAATGCACAGAATTTACAAATGCATTTCACTCTTAATATTATGCCAATATTTATTGAAAGTAATATTGAAATAGTCCAATGAAAACTTTTTTCTCCATCTGTGGGAACTAAAGAATACTGGGGGTACAAGAGAAAAGCTCAGTTACAAAAATTCTGAAACCTAAATAAATATCGCTAGGATGAAGAAGGCAGACAATACCTATACAATTGTAACTCTTGGATGAACTTGCAACTCATTAGTTCTTCAATGGCTCTCTGAAGAAATTCACATTTATTTTGAAATATTTTTCAGTATTTTTCTAGGTATTAAGTCTATCATCAGTGATACTAATTCTAAGCCCATAAGTAGTTTAGAGAAATTGTTACCAATGCAGCTTTATTTTTTTATTATCCGAACATTTTATCTCTTCAGCATGTTTTATCTTGTTCAGCCTCAAACTGTTCCTTTGAGAGAGGGTACTATTATTTTTTTAATTTATAAGGGAGAAGTAGAAGTCCTTCAGTATATATAATATAGCAGTTAAATCAAGAACGCCAGTTCTAGACACAATTTTTAAACATTGACTGGTGTGTGGGGTTGTGTGAAAATTGCAGTGTGTCACTGTGAAAATTACAGTGGCAACCATTAATATAGGAAGGAGTTGGCCAAAAATTGTTGACCAAATATTTACAGTAACAGCAAGGCTATCATTCAGTCTTATTACCAAATATATATGCACACGGTCAGACTTCTCGAAACTTAAAACAAATGGTTACAAGTTGTAACAGTAATGGAGCATGACAGACTTCTTTTTCAATTCAGTGGACAAAAATCACATGTATATTGAGCATAACAGAGCAAATGTGGTTATTCAATTCAAAATAAATATGTTTAACCTATTAAGATTCCTGGATGTTCAGTTGATTTTTAGTTAATCAAAACCCCATAATTCAGCTCAGAAAGCTTAATTATTCACAGCAGCCACCAAACAACAGCATAAACTGAGCACCTCAGTGTTTAAAAATGCACAAGATTTAATTTAACCAATTGCACCTAAAGCACACGACATTCAAATTACATTTTCAGACCAAAGTCCAGCATACAATGACGAGGCTTACGATGACAAGTACTTCTACTACTGCACGACAGACAGCACTTTTAATTCATACGATTGGGTGCACCAATTATCAAGTTATGTCAGTGTGTTCAGATGGAGGGGCAGTTGTATAAATCAAATGTATAATTTGATTTATACATTCAAAAAATAGAAGCCAGTAGAAGATGGTTTCTTTAAGAGAGAGGGCCAGTGTGCTGTAATGATTAGGAATGCAGGACTGGCACTCAGGCAACTGTGGTCTAGTCCCTGCTTGGCCATGGAGCTCACTGGGTGACTTTGGCCCAGTCAGCTCAACCTACTTCACAGGGTTGTTCTTGTGGAGATGAGACTGAGAGGAGCAGAATGACGTAAGCTGCTTTGAGTTCAGTGTAAAAAAAAAAAAAAAAAGCGGTATAGAACTCAATCAAATAAATAAATGATAGTTTCCCATTGATTTGACTGAGTTCTATGGACAAAAGGCATTTTTTGGTGGGAATGTATTTGTGCATGTGTGTGTGTGTGTGCTTGCACGCATTCATACAATTCAGCCAGGACAGTGATGTCATGAAGGGCATGATGAGCATCCTTCCAAGTATCCCAGATAATTCTTTTCATTCCCTCTATATAGGAAGATAATGTGCTGCCCTGGGAGATGGTGCTGTGATGGGAAAAAAACCCTGCTTACTGCCAGAAAGCAGCAGATACCTCCTCACCAACAGCAACCTCCTTCCCCCAAGGCTCCTTCTTTCCATTCACACACCAACCACCCTAATGATGCTAGTGAATGATCAACTTCAGAGAAACAAAAAATATATCAGTGAGAAGGCTGAAACTGAACAAAGTGACACTATATAGTGAACCTATGAGTCACATGAAGAGGAGATGGGACAAAAGTGAACCAGTTTCAGCACCTAAAACAACTGAATGCCTTCTCATCTCAATTATGAATTCAAGCATTATAAATCAACATTGTTACAACACTATGAAATGTGATGCAATTCAATAACACAGTTTTAACTGTGATCAAGTATTAACAGTTCAGCATTCCTACTAACATCATTCATGTTTACAACTCATTACTTACAGACTGGTGGTAGCTCATACTCCACTTCCAATACAACTCGCTCACCAACATTCTTGAGCAAACTAATGATCTCATCATGGCGAAACTTTGTCAGGTTGATGCCATTCACAGATTTGATGTAGTCGCCCACATCCAGTTGGTCACTTCTGCAACACAAGCTCTTCTTCAATGAAGCAGCATTTATTTTCTCTTAATAAATAAATAACTTCACTTTGAAATGTACAAAGATGCACTTGTAATGTTTACAAGTTAAAACTGCTAATTTTCTAAAGCATAATAGCCAGTCTGCATATATTAGTTATGGATTGTCCCTAGTATTCATGGGACCTTACAAAACTTCATAGGCAAAAAATAGAGGGCTCCATGCCAAAAAGGAAGTGGGGGATAGGAAGATACAGATATAGATGTATCTCATCCAAGTAACCCAGTATTCTGACTGGCCAAAGCTCTTTAAGGTATCAAACAATAATCTTTCCCATCAGCTACTACTGTTCATTACACCTGGAGCTGACGGGGATTAAGTTTATGCCCCTTCTTCATGCAGTGTGGTAATCCTGAACTATGGTCCCTTAAATATTTAGTAATATAAGATTTAAGATGCACTGGAGAATTAAGTCATTTGGGTCACTTGTAGAAAATGTTGCCAGTTAAGAATAAGCTACAATATGGTCCACTTAACTATTATTTATATTACATTTAATTGCTTATCTTACCCAGTTTTTGTTTTAACTAGCTACTCTTCTATACAGGTCACTAAACATCCTCTTTTAATTTCTTTAAAATTACATCTTAAACTGTGAGATGTTTAATTATTAATTTTCAAAAAGAGTAGAAAGAAATTAATTATCTTGAAATAGTCTTAAAACACTTGACTGGTACTTCAAGTGTAGGAATGGAAAAGCTACTACTAAAAGGTTTCATTCTGTCCTTCTACTCTGAGAGGCTACCTCATTCTTCCCCAACTTAGAGTCCTCTAGATGTGTTGACAACTCCCGGCATCCTTTTTCCAGATGGGATGCTGACAGCTGTAGTCTAATACTTCCAAAAAGTACCGTTCAGGGAAGATGCAGCTAACTTAAAATTATTGATCAATGCTTATTGATTTATATTTTGAAGTGACCACATCAATTTTGTGTTTACCTAGCAGCAATTCCTCCTTGACGAAGGTTGGACACTCTTGGTTTCCCATCCTTGTCAATTCCACCAGATACGGTAAGCCCCAAGGTGGTGCCTTCTTTCTTCATTAATTCAACTATTGTTGAACCTTTGAATTCCTCTGTTGAAAGAAAATGATCAGTGATTTGAAGCATGGTGGTGGCTTGTTGTTGTTGTTTCTAAAAACCAATAATACTGCAAATATATTCTTGTTCAGGTTACTATTGGTATGGTGGTCCCATACAATGAAAGACAGAATGGATTGAGTACAATTATTTTTACTTGGCCTTGGCAGTTGTAAGCAATAGAATGTTCAGAAAATCTTTTTCAATAATGCATTTGTTAGCTTTTAAGGTGCCATGATAGTATGTTTCTTTTTTATTTTGCTACAAGTACTTTGACTAGCTTAAAAGACCTACAACTAATTATGGCATTTTAAAAGCCGTCTTTGATCTTTAGAGTAATAGGGATGATTGGTCTCACTAATGTCAAGCTTGCAGTGAGAAAGAGAGGAAAAAAGTTTATACTTTAAAGACCACAATTCAACACACGGCTAAGAATGCTTAACTCTGGATTTAACTTAGACTAAAGAATTTACAATCTGTAGTTGAAACACATGGAGGTCTATAAAACAAAATATATCGTAGGATGGTTTCACCCTTAAAGGTAGCCTAGAAACAATTTTATAGATAGATTTGATAGGGCAAACTAGAGATAGATATTTGAGTTAAATTGCAATGTTCTTATAGAACTCATCTAGATAATTATTCATAACTTATTGCTGAATTATGTGCATGACCTTTGAACTTGAGCACTTTAAATCTGTGAAAATGCCCTTTCTGTTTAAGTGCATACACAGTTTTTATCACTAATTTGGTAACCCATCATCCAACTAAAGATATTTTCCACATGTTCTAAATGAGTTTTGCTAATGTTTCCTACTCAGAAGTAAGTTCCACTGAGTTCAACAGGAAAGCGACTATAGCCTTGGACCTCAGGTACTGAATAGAAGGCTCTTCTTGGTCAATAAATCATTAGCCCAGGGCTCCCTAAAGTGGCAGCTGCAAAGAGGTCCCCAACATGATACCCAGAGGCACCCAATTTATCTATTTATCCTTTTATGTATTTATATACACATGGATTTGTATGAAATACACAGTTTCCAGCAATTGAAGATAAGCTCTGACGAAAGCAGACCAAATAACTCAAGTATCCATACAAAGGTGGTATGAATGCTGAATCAAATGCTGAAAATATTGTAGGAAGTGAGTATTTAGCCTCTTAGGAATATTTACATTATAGGAATGGAGTGGGACAGGATCTGTGCAGCCTGCCCCTAACAATCCCTGTGCCGCCAGCACTATCATAGATATTCATAAATTGAATACAAAGGTCTTGATCCAAGGTTGTAAGTACATTTGATGGAATTTCCCTGAATTGTGAATTCTACTTCATCAGGTTTTTCATGACATGTTCTTTGTAAGCTTTAGCCCACTTGTATTACCGAGCTAAGAACAACCCCTTAATCTGGAACTGAGACCTATTGCATTCCAAATTTGGACCTTGGGTCCCAGGTCTAGAATAGATAAATATTAGCACTGAAATGTTCTCTTGCTTTCCTGTTCTTTTGTATTCTCTTTCTGCTCTAATCCTTATAACTGCCAATGTGCCGCCAGACCTCAAGTTTCTCCACTACATTTATTACAATGTTACAAGTTTACCTGCTGCAGTCTGGAACACCTTTCCCGTTCATTTGTCTGGCAATTCTAATTTCCCCACCCATCTTTGTCTATTTAGTTCTTGGTTATGTAGCTACCTGCCAGGCTTAGCTTAAGTGTGTTGGGGAACAATCCTGTGTAGTCAGGAAAAAAATGGAGAACAGTACTGGGAATGGTAGGATTTCATAGACAAAAACTCCTGAAGTCCCCAGTATGCTTCAGACAGCATGGACTATTTTTCTGTCTAAATAAGATTGGCTCGTACCCTTAAACAACCAACCTCTTCATTCTGCACCGATGTTAATGCCATATATCAAGTTTATATTAATTGCTTTAAGTCTCAGTCTGTAGCTTATATCCAACTGACAGACAAAATATTTTGTCCTTAGACCCAGTATCATACTTACTAGTTAGTTATACATGTACACTTGTGTGTCAGGGCACTCATGAAAATGGAAACACAGGGTAATAAAACTTGGAAACTAATGCTTGAGGGTTACAAATGTAAAGGCTTATTGGGCGTGTGGAATGGTTCAAGCCATTTATTCTGCAATCCTAAGCAATGGATTACTAGGGAGGAAACTCCATTTAAGACAGTAGGACTTCTTCCAAGGTAAACATGCATAAGATTGTGCTGCCTATTTTAATATGCTTGCTTTAGAAAATGAACACAAATAAACTGCCTTTGTATGGAACACACTTTGGAGAAAATATCATGTCCATTGTGCAAATGGGATTTTGTTAGAACTTCCGTTGCACATATGAACTGTGCAGGATTTATCAGGCTGGGCTTTTTGTATCCTTCCGTTTGTATTTGCTCCTTTTCCCAACATGTTTTGTAAGCAATAAGAATAGAAATTGAGTCTTGGTGTCCTTGACATTCCCTTCCATAACCCAGACTCATTACATTTCTTTCTCAAGCTTCTTTTACAATGCTTTTCATTTAAGCTGAATGAACAATTGCACCTGTTCGTTCATTAAAGATGCTCTAGGGAAGCATTAGAAATACTCCTGGTTAAGGCTCCAGTCCTATGCACACTTATGCAGGAATATGTTCTGTTGTCACTGGGACTTATTTCTAATAAACAAGGACAGAATTGGACTGCACATGTTAAACTTCCATGTTAAATAGAACTGGGATTTCACCAGAGTAGTAAAATGGATCAACTTAATCATTTGATCCATAGCAAATTGAGATGTTTACGTATTTTCATATGCAGAGGAAGCTGCACCATGTAATCTTCTGTCAATGAAAAAAGGATGATGAGTAATATAAGAATAAGGATGACATGGTGGAGATTATCATTCAACTGCACAAGTTGCTATGCTCTCGTATATGAGCTGTTTACAAGGCTGAAGGGATGTTATGGCATCTTTTGCCTTGTTCATCTTATTCATGTCACTTCGTTGCCTGGCAGAATGCTTAGATTAACTATCTTAAAAACAAGGCAGCTCGCTTGATCAACACACACACACAGGACAGGTGGGCGAATAAGCTATGTTTTAGACAAAAGCATAACTTACTGCTCCTGAAAAAGGAAAAGAGTTAAACTGTAAAAGGTATAAAATGTTCCTTGTACTGGATACAAATTAGGCATGGAATAAAGGAGTTCTATCTGCAAGGATCTCACGACTCTTACGCACTAGAACGCCTTTTGCTGCCTCCTGTGCTGCCTCAGAAGGCCCCGTTATTTCCAGGACTGCTTTCTTACAGGTCATTAAAGTGGTTGCTGTGCAAAGGAAGGTCCTAAGCAGCCTTCACCAATCTAGTGTCTTCTGGATATGTTAGCATTTAACTCTCATCATTCCCTGCCTATGGCCATGCTGGTTGGGCACCAAGGGAGTTATAGTTCAACATCAACACACATGGATACTCTAGGCTAGGAAAGTTATCCTAAGACTCCCACTGAACTTAAAAGCGACTGCACCTGGCTCTTTGGATCCTTCTTCACTGACTTTATTTAGCTCCAAA